>NC_092006.1:1676591-1699686 GCF_044704955.1 Pristiophorus japonicus
CCGAGCGCCGATCCCCAAGAATTAGTGAGACCACTTCACTCCAGACGGCAATCTGTCTGGTGTATGCAAGCTGGCAGGGCAGCTTGTGTTTATACCGAGCCTTTCCTACAGTGAAACATCCCCCACAGTGTTTCACAGGGACGTCAATCAGACCCCGAGCCACAGAGAGAGATATCAGCGCAGGTGACCAAGGGTCACAGAGGTGGGTTTTAAGGAGCGTGTTACAGGAGGAGAGAGAGGCGGAGAGGTTTAGGGAGGGAGTTCCAGAGCTTGGGGCCCCAGGCAGCTGAAGGCACGGCCACCGATGGTGGAGCGATTATAATCAGGGGATGCTCAGGAGGGCAGAATTAGAGGAGTGCAGAGATCTCGGGGGGGTAGTGGGGCTGGAGGAGGTTACAGAGAGAGGGAGGGGTGTAGGGGCTGGAGGGGGTTACAGAGATAGGGAGGGGTGTAGGGGCTGGAGGGGGTTACAGAGATAGGGAGGGGTGTAGGGGCTGGAGGGGGTTACAGAGATAGGGAGGGGTGTAGGGGCTGGAGGAGGTTACAGTGATAGGGAGGGGTGTAGGGGCTGGAGGGGGTTACAGAGATAGGGAGGGGTGTAGGGGCTGGAGGAGGTTACAGAGATAGGGAGGGGTGTAGGGGCTGGAGGGGGTTACAGAGATAGGGAGGGGTGTAGGGGCTGGAGGGGTTTACAGAGATAGGGAGGGGTGTAGGGGCTGGAGGAGGTTACAGTGATAGGGAGGGGTGTAGGGGCTGGAGGAGGTTACAGTGATAGGGAGGGGTGTAGGGGCTGGAGGAGGTTACAGAGATAGGGAGGGGTGTAGGGGCTGGAGGAGGTTACAGAGATAGGGAGGGTTGTAGGGGCTGGAGGGGGTTACAGTGATATGGAGGGGTGTAGGGGCTGGAGGAGGTTACAGAGATAGGGAGGGGTATAGGGGCTGGAGGGGGTTACAGAGATAGGGAGGGGTGTAGGGGCTGGAGGAGGTTACAGAGATAGGAAGGGGTGTAGGGGCTGGAGGGGTTACAGAGATAGGGAGGGGTGTAGGGGCTGGAGGAGGTTACAGAGATAGGGAGGGGTGTCGGGGCTGGAGGAGGTTACAGAGATAGGGATGGGTGTAGGGGCTGGAGGGGGTTACGGAGATAGGGAGGGGTGTGGGGGCTGGAGGGGGTTACAGAGATAGGGAGGGGTGTAGGGGCTGGAGGGGGTTACAGAGATAGGGAGGGGTGTAGGGGCTGGAGGGGGTTACAGAGATAGGGAGGGGTGTAGGGGCTGGAGGGGGTTACAGAGATAGGGAGGGGTGTAGGGGCTGGAGGGGGTTACAGAGATAGGGAGGTGCGAGTGCCATGGAGGAACTTGTGAACAAGGATGAGAATTTTGAAATTGATGTGTTGCTTAACTCGGAGCCAAAGTAGGTCAGCGAGCACAGGGTGTGTCGGGAGACCGGGACTCGGAGCAAGTTGAGACTCGAGGCAGCCGAGTTTTGGATCACCTCCATAGGGTAGAATGTGGGAGGCCGGCCAGGAGTGTGTGGGACTAGTCAGAAGACACGGATGAGGGTTTCAGCAGCGGATGAGCTGAGGGAGAGGCGGAGACAGGCGATGTTCCGGAGGGGGAATCAGGCGGACCTCGTTATACTGAGGATATGTGGCCAGGTGCTCATTTCGGGGTCAAATATGACACCGAGATTGCGAACATCGGAAATAGGAGCCGGAGTCGGCCATTCGGCCCCTCGAGCCTGCTCCGCCATTTAATACGATCATGGCCGATCCGATCGTGGACTCAGCTCCACTTCCCTGCCCGCCCCCTTATCTCCTAATCGGTTAAGAAACTGTCTATCTCTGTCTTAAATTTATTCAATGACCCGGCTTCCACAGCTCTCTGAGGCAGCGAGTTCCCAACCCTAACCACTCGCTGCGGAAAAACGTGTTTCCCTCCTGTCACCTTCTGCCCATTGCCTTCAATCTGTGTCCTCTGGTTCTCCACCCTTCCACCAATGGGAACAGTTTCTCTCTCGATCTACTCTGTCCAGACCCCTCCTGATTTTGAACCTCTTTCAAATCTCCTCTCAACCTTCTCTGCTCCAAGGGGAACAACCCCGGCTTCTCCAGTCTCTCCCAGTCACTGAAGTCCCTCATCCCTGGAACCATTCTGGTCAATCTCCTCCGCACCCTCGCCAAGGCCTTCACGTCCTTCCCACAGTGCAGCGCTCCCTCAGTACTGCCCCTCCGACAGTGCGGCGCTCCCTCAGTACTGCCCCTCCGACAGTGCGGCGCTCCCTCAGTACTGCCCCTCCGACAGTGCGGGGCTCCCTCAGTACTGCCCCTCCGACAGTGCGGGGCTCCCTCAGTACTGCCCCTCCGACAGTGCGGCGCTCCCTCAGTACTGCCCCTCCGACAGTGCGGCACTCCCTCAGTACTGCCCCTCCAATAGTGCAGCACTCCCTCAGTACTGCCCTTCCGACAGTGCGGCACTCTCTCAGTACTGCCCCTCCAACAGTGCGGCCCTCCCTCAGTACCGCCCCTCCGACAGTGCGGCGCTCCCTCAGTACTGCACTGGGAGTGTCGGCCTGGATTGTTATGCTGAACCCAGCGTGGCTGATGTTTGAAAGCAGTTGCAGAGATATGTGTAAAGTCACAGCCCCTCCGACAGAGAACGGAACCACACAGCAAGGCAGAAAAGCTGCCGCAGGAATTGCGAACTGACAAAAGGCCGAGCCGGTCAGGAAGGATCTGCGCAGAATCAAAGCGATTCCCCCTTGGTCCTGCAGTTTGGTGTCAGTATCCTTTCATCTCCAGACCCTTATGTACTGTTAATGACCCACCTGCTTTCATTTCAACAGTCCTTCAAAATATGTCCCTCAAGATTCAGCCTTTGTTAGGTCCATCAGGGCAGGTCCATCAAGGTCAATCCATCAAGGTCAATCCATCAAGGTCAATCCATCAAGGCAGATCCATCAAGGTCAATCCATCAAGGTCAATCCATCAAGGCAGATTCATCAAGGTCAATCCATCAAGGTCAATCCATCAAGGTCAATCCATCAAGGCAGATCCATCAAGGTCAATCCATCAGGGCAGGTCCATCAAGGTCAATCCATCAAGGTCAATCCATCAGGGCAGGTCCATCAAGGTCAATCCATCAGGGCAGGTCCATCAAGGTCAATCCATCAAGGTCAATCCATCAAGGCAGGTCCATCAAGGTCGGTCCATCAAGGTCAATCCATCAAGGTCAATCCATCAAGGCAGGTCCATCAAGGTCGGTCCATCAAGGTCAATCCATCAAGGTCAATCCATCAAGGCAGATCCATCAAGGTCAATCCATCAGGGCAGGTCCATCAAGGCAGGTCCATCAAGGTCAATCCATCAAGGTCAATCCATCAAGGTCAATCCATCAGGGCAGGTCCATCAGGGTGGGTCCATCAAGGTCAATCCATCAAGGCCAATCCATCAAGGTCAATCCATCAAGGTCAATCCATTAGGGTCAATCCATCAAGGCAGGTCCATCAAGGTCAATCCATCAAGGTCAATCCATCAAGGCAGGTCCATCAAGGCAGGTCCATCAAGGTCAATCCATCAAGGTCAATCCATCAGGGCAGGTCCATCAAGGCAGGTCCATCAAGGTCAATCCATCAAGGTCAATCCATCAAGGTCAATCCATCAGGGCAGGTCATAGAAACATAGAAAATAGGAGCAGGAGTAGGCCATTCGGCCCCTTGAGCCTGCACCACCATTCAATATAATCATGGCTGATCCTCTATCTCAACACCATATTCCCACTTTCTCCCCATAGCCCTGATGCCTTTTGTGTCTAGAAATCTATCTATCTCCCTCTTAAATATATTCAGTGACTTGGCCTCCACAGCCTTCGGTGGTAGAGAATTCCACAGGTTCACCACCCTCTGAGTGAAAACATTTCTCCTCATCTCGGTCCTAAATTCCCTACCCCGTATCCTGAGACTGTGACCCCTTGTTCTAGACTTCCCAGCCCCGGGAAACATCCTCCCCGCATCCAGTCTGTCCAACCCAGTCAGAATTTTATACCTTTCAATGAGATCCCCTCTCATTCTTCTAAACTCCAGTGAATACAGGCCCAGTCTCTCCTCATACACAGTCCTGCCATCCCAGGAATCAGTCTGGTGAACCTTCACTGCACTCCCTCAATAGCAAGAATATCCTTCCTCAGATTAGGAGACCAAAACTGTACACAATATTCCAGGTGTGGTCTCACCAAGGCCCTGTATAACTGTAGTAAGACATCCTTGCTCCTGTACTCAAATCCTCTTGCAATGAAGGCCAACATACCATTTGCCTTCCTAACTGTTTGCTGCCCCTGCATATTTGCTTTCAATAACTGGTGTACAAGGACACCCAGGTCCCTCTGTACATCAACACTTCCCAAGCTATCACCATCAAAGTAGGTCCATCAATGTAGGTCCATCAAGGTCAATCCATCAAGGTCAATCCATCAAGATCAATCCATCAAGGTCAATCCATCAGTGTAGGTCCATCAAGGTCAATCCATCAAGGTCAATCCATCAAGGCAGGTCCATCAAGGTCAATCCATCAAGGCAGGTCCATCAAGGTCAATCCATCAAGGTCAATCCATCAAGGCAGGTCCATCAAGGTCAATCCATCAAGGTCAATCCATCAAGGTCGCTCCATCAAGGTCAATCCATCAAGGTCAATCCATCAAGGTCAATCCATCAAGACAGGTTCATCAAGGTCAATCCATTAAGACAGGTCCATCAAGGTCGATCCATCAAGGTCAATCCATCAAGACAGGTCCATCAAGGCAGGTTCATCAAGGTCAATCCATCAAGACAGGTCCATCAAGTTCAATCCATCAAGGTCAATCCATCAGGGCAGATCCATCAAGGTCAATTCATCAAGTTCGATCCATCAAGGTCGATCCATCAAGGTCAATCCATCAAGGTCAATCCATCAAGGTCAATCCATCAGGGCAGGTCCATCAAGGTCAATCCATTAGGGTCAATCCATCAAGTTCAATCCATCAAGGTCAATCCATCAGGGCAGGTCCATCAAGGTCAATCCATCAGGGCAGGTCCATCAGGGTCAATCTATCAAGGTCAATCCATCAAGGTCAATCCATCAAGGTCAATCCATCAAGGCAGATCCATCAAGGTCAATCCATCAGGGCAGGTCCATCAAGGTCAATCCATCAAGGTCAATCCATCAAGGTCAATCCATCAAGGCAGATCCATCAAGGTCAATCCATCAGGACAGGTCCATCAGGGTCAATCCATCAAGGTCAATCCATCAAGGTCAATCCATTAGGGTCAATCCATCAAGGTCAGGTCCATCAGGGTCAATCCATCAAGGTCAATCCATCAAGGTCAATCCATCAGGGCAGGTCCATCAAGGCAGGTCCATCAAGGTCAATCCATCAAGGTCAATCCATCAAGGCAGGTCCATCAAGGTCAATCCATCAAGGTCAATCCATTAAGGTCAATCCATCAAGGTCAATCCATCAGGGCAGGTCCATCAAGGCAGGTCCATCGAGGTGAATACATCAAGGTCAATCCATCAGGGCAGGTCATAGAAACATAGAAAATAGGAGCAGGAGTAGGCTATTCGGCCCCTCGAGCCTGCACCACCATTCAATATAATCATGGCTGATCCTCTATCTCAACACCATATTCCCAATTTCTCCCCATACCCCTGATACCTTTTGTGTCTAGAAATCTATCTATCTCCCTCTTAAATATATTCAGTGACTTGGCCTCCACAGCCTTCGGTGGTAGAGAATTCCACAGGTTCACCACCCTCTGAGTGAAAACATTTCTCCTCATCTCAGTCCTAAATTCCCTGCCCCGGATCCTGAGACTGTGACCACTTGTTCTAGACTTCCCAGCCCCGGGGGGAAACATCCTCCCCGCATCCAGTCTGTCCAACCCCGTCACAATTTTATACCTTTCAATGCGATCCCCTCTCTTCTTCTAAACTCCAGTGAATACAGGCCCAGTCGACCCAATCTCTCCCCATACGTCAGTCCTGCCATCCCAGGAATCAGTCTGGTGAACCTTCACTGCACTCCCTCAATAGCAAGAATATCCTTCCTCAGATTAGGAGACCAAAACTGTACACAATATTCCAGGTGTGGTCTCACCAAGGCCCTGTATAACTGTAGTAAGACATCCTTGCTCCTGTACTCAAATCCTCTTGCAATGAAGGCCAACATACCATTTGCCTTCCTAACTGTTTGCTGCCCCTGCATATTTGCTTTCAATAACTGGTGTACAAGGACACCCAGGTCCCTCTGTACATCAACACTTCCCAAGCTATCACCATCAAAGTAGGTCCATCAATGTAGGTCCATCAAGGTCAATCCATCAAGGTCAATCCATCAATGTAGGTCCATCAAGGTCAATCCATCAAGGTCAATCCATCAAGGCAGGTCCATCAAGGTCAATCCATCAAGGCAGGTCCATCAAGGTCAATCCATCAAGGTCAATCCATCAAGGTCAATCCATCAAGGCAGGTCCATCAAGGTCAATCCATCAAGGTCAATCCATCAAGGTCAATCCATCAATGTAGGTCCATCAAGGTCGGTCCATCAAGGTCAATCCATCAAGGCAGGTTCATCAAGGCAGGTTCATCAAGGTCAATCCATCAAGGCAGGTCCATCAAGGCAGGTTCATCAAGGTCAATCCATTAAGGTCTATCCATCAAGGTCAATCCATCAAGGTCGATCCATCAAGGCAGGTTCATCAAGGCAGGTCCATCAAAGTCAATCCATCAAGGTCAATCCATCAAGGTCAATCCATCAAGATCAATCCATCAAGGTCGCTCCATCAAGGTCAATCCATCAAGGCAGGTCCATCAAGGTCAATCCATCAAGGTCAATCCATCAAGGTCAATCCATCAAGGTCAATCCATCAAGGCAGGTCCATCAAGGTCAATCCATCAAGGTCAATCCATCAAGGTCAATCCATCAAGGTCAATCCATCAATGTAGGTCCATCAAGGTCGGTCCATCAAGGTCAATCCATCAAGGCAGGTTCATCAAGGCAGGTTCATCAAGGTCAATCCATCAAGGCAGGTCCATCAAGGCAGGTTCATCTAGGTCAATCCATCAAGGTCTATCCATCAAGGTCAATCCATCAAGGTCGATCCATCAAGGCAGGTTCATCAAGGCAGGTCCATCAAGGTCAATCCATCAAGGTCAATCCATCAAGGTCAATCCATCAAGATCAATCCATCAAGGTCGCTCCATCAAGGTCAATCCATCAAGGTCAATCCATCAAGGTCTATCCATCAAGGTCAATCCATCAAGGTCGATCCATCAAGGCAGGTCCATTAAGGCAGGTCCATCAAGGTCAATCCATCAAGGTCAATCCATCAAGATCAATCCATCAAGGTCGATCCATCAAGGCAGGTCCATCAAGGCAGGTCCATCAAGGTCAATCCATCAGGGTCAATCCCTCAAGGTCAATCCATCAAGGTCACTCCGTCAAGGCAGGTCCATCAAGGCAGGTTCATCAAGGCAAGTCCATCAAGGCAGATCCATCAAGATGGGTTGTCAAGGTGATCGCAACAAAGCGGTTCCTGACCGGTGATGTTTGATGGCCCGTGCAGGAGGACAGACGCGGGAAGTCCCACGATGAAGACAATCCTCCCGCTGGTTTTGGTCCATGTCCTATCGCTGGGAGTGTGCGGACCGTATTACTACGGTCCCCAGGGGGGCCGCGACAACGAGGAGTACAGGCATCACGTTCGAGGTGATCAAGGTATCTCTCCTACATTCCCTCCCGACATTCCTCCCCACTTCACAATCGGGCCTTCCTCCATCAGCCCCTCAGCTCAGATACCTGCAGAGAGCGAGCTTTACTCTGTATCTAACCCCCTGTACCTGCCCTGGGAGTGTTTGATGGGACAGTGTAGAGGGAGCTTTACTCTGGATCTAACCCCGTGCTGTACCTGCCCTGGGAGTGTTTGATGGGGCAGTGTAGAGGGAGCTTTACTCTGTATCTAACCCCCTGTACCTGCCCTGGGAGTGTTTGATGGGACAGTGTAGAGGGAGCTTTACTCTGTATCTAACCCCCTGTACCTGCCCTGGGAGTGTGTGATGGGACAGTGTAGAGGGAGCTTTACTCTGTATCTAACCCCCTGTACCTGCCCTGGGAGTGTGTGATGGGACAGTGTAGAGGGAGCTTTACTCTGTATCTAACCCCCTGTACCTGCCCTGGGAGTGTTTGATGGGACAGTGTAGAGGGAGCTTTACTCTGTATCTAACCCCGTGCTGTACCTGCCCTGGGAGTGTGTGATGGGACAGTGTAGAGGGAGCTTTACTCTGTATCTAACCACCTGTACCTGCCCTGGGAGTGTTTGATGGGACAGTGTAGAGGGAGCTTTACTCTGTATCTAACCCCGTGCTGTACCTGCGCTGGGAGTGTTTGATGGGACAGTGTAGAGGGAGCTTTACTCTGTATCAAACCCCGTGCTGTACCTGCCCTGGGAGTGTTTGATGGGACAGTGTAGAGGGAGCTTTATTCTGTATCTAACCCTGTGCTGTACCTGCCCTGGGAGTGTTTGATGGGACAGTGTAGAGAGAGCTTTACTCTGTATCTAACCCTGTGCTGTACCTGCCCTGGGAGTGTTTGATGGGACAGTGTAGAGAGAGCTTTACTCTGTATCTAACCCCGTGCTGTACCTGCCTTGGGAGTGTTTGATGGGATAGTGTAGAGGGAGCTTTACTCTGTATCTAACCCGTGCTGTACCTGCCCTGGGAGTGTTTGATGGGGATAGTGTAGAGGGAGCTTTACTCTGTATCTAACCCGTGTTGTGCCTGCCCTGGATTGTTTAATTACGGACAATGTAGAGGGAGCTTTACTCTGTATCTAATCCCATGCTGCACCTGCCTTGGGAGTGTTTGATGGGACAGTGCAGAGGGAGCTTTACTCTGTATCTAGCCCCGTATTGTACCTGCCCTGGGAGTGTTTGATGGGGCAGTGTAGAGGGAGCTTTACTCTGTATCTAACCCTGTGCTGTACCTGCCCTGGGAGTGTTTGATGGGACAGTGTAGAGGGAGCTTTACTCTGTATCTAACCCCCTGTACCTGCCCTGGGAGTGTTTGATGGGACAGTGTAGAGGGAGCTTTACTCTGTATCTAACCCCGTATTGTACGTGCCCTGGGAGTGTTTGATGGGACAGTGTAGAGGGAGCTTTGCTCTGTATCTAACCCCGTGCTGTACCTGCCCTGGGAGTATTTGATGAGAGCTTTACGCTGTATCTAACCCTGTGCTGTACCTGCCCTGGGAGTGCTTGATGGGACAGTGTAGAGGGAGCTTTACTCTGTATCTAACCCCGTGCTGTACCTGCCCTGGGAGTGTGTGATGGGACAGTGTAGAGGGAGCTTTACTCTGTATCTAACCCCGTGCTGTACCTGCCCTGGGAGTGTTTGATGGGACAGTGTAGCGGGAGCTTTACTCTGTATCTAACCCCCTGTACCTGCCCTGGGAGTGTTTGATGGGACAGTGTAGAGGAAGCTTTACTCTGTATCTAACCCCTTGTACCTGCCCTGGGAGTGTTTGATGGGACAGTGTAGAGGGAGCTTTACTCTGTATCTAACCCCCTGTACCTGCCCTGGGAGTGTTTGATGGGGACAGTGTAGAGGGAGCTTTACTCTGTATCTAACCCCATGCTGTACCTGCCCTGGGAGTGTTTGATGGGACAGTGTAGAGGGAGCTTTACTCTGTATCTAACCCCGTGCTGTACCTGCCCTGGGAGTGTTTGATGGGACAGTGTAGAGGGAGCTTTACTCTGTATCTAACCCCCTGTACCTGCCCTGGGAGTGTTTGATGGGACAGTGTAGAGGAAGCTTTACTCTGTATCTAACCCCTTGTACCTGCCCTGGGAGTGTTTGATGGGACAGTGTAGAGGGAGCTTTACTCTGTATCTAACCCCCTGTACCTGCCCTGGGAGTGTTTGATGGGAACAGTGTAGAGGGAGCTTTACTCTGTATCTAACCCCATGCTGTACCTGCCCTGGGAGTGTTTGATGGGACAGTGTAGAGGGAGCTTTACTCTGTATCTAACCCCGTGCTGTACCTGCCCTGGGAGTGTTTGATGGAACAGTGTAGAGGGAGCTTTACTCTATATCTAACCCCCTGTATCTGCCCTGGGAGTGTTTGATGGGACAGTGTAGAGGGAGCTTTACTCTCTATCTAACCCCCTGTATCTGCCCTGGGAGTGTTTGATGGGACAGTGTAGAGGGAGCTTTACTCTGTATCTAACCCCGTGCTGTACCTGCCCTGGGAGTGTTTGATGGGACAGTGTAGAGGGAGCTTTACTCTGTATCTAACCCCCTGTATCTGCCCTGGGAGTGTTTGATGGGACAGTGTAGAGGGAGCTTTACTCTGTATCTAACTCCCTGTACCTGCCCTGGGAGTGTTTGATGGGACAGTGTAGAGGGAGCTTTACTCTGTATCTAACCCCTTGTACCTGCCCTGGGAGTGTTTGATGGGACAGTGTAGAGGGAGCTTTACTCTGTATCTAACCCCCTGTACCTGCCCTGGGAGTGTTTGATGGGGACAGTGTAGAGGGAGCTTTACTCTGTATCTAACCCCCTGTACCTGCCCTGGGAGTGTTTGATGGGGACAGTGTAGAGGGAGCTTTACTCTGTATCTAACCCCCTGTACCTGCCCTGGGAGTGTTTGATGGGACAGTGTAGAGGGAGCTTTACTCTGTATCTAACCTCGTGCTGTACCTGCCCTGGGAGTGTTTGATGGGACAGTGTAGAGGGAGCTTTACTCTGTATCTAACCGCATGCTGTACCTGCCCTGGGATTGTTTGATGGGACAGTGTAGAGGGAGCTTTACTCTGTATCTAACCCCGTGCTGTACCTGCCCTGGGAGTGTTTGATGGGACAGTGCAGAGGGAGCTTTACTCTGTATCTAGCCCCGTATTGTACCTGCCCTGGGAGTGTTTGATGGGGCAGTGTAGAGGGAGCTTTACTCTGTATCTAACCCTGTGCTGTACCTGCCCTGGGAGTGTTTGATGGGACAGTGTAGAGGGAGCTTTACTCTGTATCTAACCCCCTGTACCTGCCCTGGGAGTGTTTGATGGGACAGTGTAGAGGGAGCTTTACTCTGTATCTAACCCCGTATTGTACGTGCCCTGGGAGTGTTTGATGGGACAGTGTAGAGGGAGCTTTGCTCTGTATCTAACCCCGTGCTGTACCTGCCCTGGGAGTATTTGATGAGAGCTTTACGCTGTATCTAACCCTGTGCTGTACCTGCCCTGGGAGTGCTTGATGGGACAGTGTAGAGGGAGCTTTACTCTGTATCTAACCCCGTGCTGTACCTGCCCTGGGAGTGTGTGATGGGACAGTGTAGAGGGAGCTTTACTCTGTATCTAACCCCGTGCTGTACCTGCCCTGGGAGTGTTTGATGGGACAGTGTAGAGGGAGCTTTACTCTGTATCTAACCCCCTGTACCTGCCCTGGGAGTGTTTGATGGGACAGTGTAGAGGAAGCTTTACTCTGTATCTAACCCCTTGTACCTGCCCTGGGAGTGTTTGATGGGACAGTGTAGAGGGAGCTTTACTCTGTATCTAACCCCCTGTACCTGCCCTGGGAGTGTTTGATGGGGACAGTGTAGAGGGAGCTTTACTCTGTATCTAACCCCATGCTGTACCTGCCCTGGGAGTGTTTGATGGGACAGTGTAGAGGGAGCTTTACTCTGTATCTAACCCCGTGCTGTACCTGCCCTGGGAGTGTTTGATGGAACAGTGTAGAGGGAGCTTTACTCTATATCTAACCCCCTGTATCTGCCCTGGGAGTGTTTGATGGGACAGTGTAGAGGGAGCTTTACTCTCTATCTAACCCCCTGTATCTGCCCTGGGAGTGTTTGATGGGACAGTGTAGAGGGAGCTTTACTCTGTATCTAACCCCGTGCTGTACCTGCCCTGGGAGTGTTTGATGGGACAGTGTAGAGGGAGCTTTACTCTGTATCTAACCCCCTGTATCTGCCCTGGGAGTGTTTGATGGGACAGTGTAGAGGGAGCTTTACTCTGTATCTAACTCCCTGTACCTGCCCTGGGAGTGTTTGATGGGACAGTGTAGAGGGAGCTTTACTCTGTATCTAACCCCTTGTACCTGCCCTGGGAGTGTTTGATGGGACAGTGTAGAGGGAGCTTTACTCTGTATCTAACCCCCTGTACCTGCCCTGGGAGTGTTTGATGGGGACAGTGTAGAGGGAGCTTTACTCTGTATCTAACCACCTGTACCTGCCCTGGGAGTGTTTGATGGGGACAGTGTAGAGGGAGCTTTACTCTGTATCTAACCCCCTGTACCTGCCCTGGGAGTGTTTGATGGGACAGTGTAGAGGGAGCTTTACTCTGTATCTAACCTCGTGCTGTACCTGCCCTGGGAGTGTTTGATGGGACAGTGTAGAGGGAGCTTTACTCTGTATCTAACCGCATGCTGTACCTGCCCTGGGATTGTTTGATGGGACAGTGTAGAGGGAGCTTTACTCTGTATCTAACCCCGTGCTGTACCTGCCCTGGGAGTGTTTGATGGGACAGTGTAGAGGGAGCTTTACTCTGTATCTAACCCCCTGTACCTGCCCTGGGAGTGTTTGATGGGACAGTGTAGAGGGAGCTTTACTCTGTATCTAACCCCGTGCTGTACCTGCCCTGGGAGTGTTTGATGGGACAGTGTAGAAGGGGCATCACCTTGAAATTAGAGCTGGGTGGTTGAGTGGTGATGTATGGAAGAACGCCTTCACACATAACCTGTGGTGCTGGGGGTCAATTGATCAGGTCAAAACTGAGATTGATTGATTTTGTTGGGTGAGGGGATGAAATATTGCTGAGCCAAGGCGAGTTGATGAATGAGCCGCCATCTTATTGAATGGCAGAGTGGGCTCAAGGAGTGGGGGGGCCCGACGGGGGGAGTGGGGCCCGACGGGGGGAGTGGGGCCCGAGGGGTGAGTGGGGCCCGAGGGGTGAGTGGGGCACGAGGGGGGAGCGGGGTCCGAATGGGGAGTGGAGCACGAGGGGAGGAGCGGGGCCCGAGAGGGGGGGGGTGAGGGGGAGAGGGCCCGAGGTGCAGGGAAGTGGGGCGGAAGAGGGCCCGAGTGGGGGGGGGGTGTTTTGGTGTAATGGCGGGGCGGTGGTGGGGTGGGTTCGTGGGGCCCAAGGGGGGGGAGTGGGGCCGAGGGGGGGGGGAATGGGGCCCGAGGGGGAGCAGGGCCGAGGGGGAAATGGGCCGAGGGAGGGGAATGGGGGCCGAGGGGGGGATTGGGGCCCGAGGGGGGAATGGGCCGAGGGGGAGCAGGGCCGAGGAGGGAATGGGCCGAGGGGGGAATGAGCCGAGGGGGGGGAATGGGGCCCGAGGGGGGAATGGGCCAAGGGGGAGCAGGGCCGAGGGGGGAATTGGCCAAGGGGGAGCAGGGCCGAGGGGGGAATGGGCCAAGGGGGAGCAGGGCCGAGGGGGAAATGGCCCGAGGGGGGACTGGGCCGAGTGGGGGACTGGGCCGAGGGGGGAATGGGGCCCGAGGGGGAGCAGGGCCGAGGGGGAAATGGGCCGAGGGGGGAATGGGCCGAGGGGGGGACTGGGTCGAGGGGAGAATGGGCCGAGGGGGGAATGGGCCGAGGAGGGAATGGGCCGAGGGGGGACTGGGTCGAGGGGAGAATGGGCCGAGCGGGGCAGTGAGGGGGAATGGCAGGGCGGTGGGGTGTGTTCGAGGGCCCAGCTCCTGCTCCTGTCCCTGATGTTTCTTGCCTTGTGTTCCCCGATTGACAAGCCTTGCTGGGCCAGATCCGGTACCTGGAGAACGCAGGCCCGAGGCTGGTGATGTCACAGCGAGGCGCCAACGTCACCCTGCCCTGCCGCCTGCGCATCGTGCCTCGGGACTACCGGGTCAAGTGGGTGAAGCTGGGCCGGGCCCCCAAGGAGAACATCGCGCTGATCGGCAACAGCCGGCAGCACCGGGGTTACGGGGGCTTCGCGGGCCGCGCCTCCCTCCGCCCCATGGACCGCTACGACATTTCGCTGCGATTGGTGGACGTCAGGCTGCAGGATGCTGGGAAATACAAGTGCGAGGTGATCAATGGGGTGGACGACGAGAGCGCCTTCGTAGAGCTACAGCTTGACGGTAAGGACCTCCACAGCCAGACCACGGCACAGGAAGAGGCCGTCCCGATCACCCGGAGCACTGCGCACTGTCTCGGTCCCCGCATCCACAGAGGGATATTACTTCCATCGGAGCCTGGTCAGAGAAGGTTCACTCAGTTGATTCCCGCGATGGCGGGGTTGTCTAATGAAGAAAGGTTGAGCAGGTTGGGCCTGTACTCATTGGAGTTTAGAAACATAGAGAATAGGTGCAGGAGCAGGCCATTCGGCCCTTCGAGCCTGCACCACCATTCGATAAGATCATGGCTGATCATTCCCTCAGTACCCCTTTCCTGCTTTCTCTCCATACCCCTTGATCCCTTTAGCCGTAAGGGTCACATCTAACTTCCTCTTGAATATATCCAACGAACTGGCCCCAACAACTTTCTGTGGTAGAGAATTCCACAGGTTCACAATTCTCTGAGTGAAGAAGTTTCTCCTCATCTCGGTCCTAAATGGCTTACCCCTTATCCTTAGACTGTGTCCCCTGGTTCTGGACTTCCCCAACATCGGGAACATTCTTCCCGCATCTAACCTGTCCAGTCCCGTCAGAATTTTATATGTTTCTATGAGGTCCCCTCTCATCCTTCTAAACTCCAGTGGATATAAGCCCAGTCGATCCAGTCTCTCCTCATATGTCAGTCCTGCCATCCCGGGAATCAGTCTGGTGAACATTCGCTGCACTCCCTCAATAGCAAGAACATCCTTCCTCAGATTAGGAGACCAAAACTGAACACAATATTCCAGGTGAGGCCTCACCAAGGCCCTGTACAACTGCAGTAAGACCTCCCTGCTCCTATACTCAAATCCTCTCGCTATGAAGGCCAACATGCCATTTGCCTTCTTCACTGCCTGCTGTACCTGCATGCCAACTTTCAATGACTGATGTACCATGACACCCAGGTCTCGTTGCACCTCCCCTTTTCCTAATTTGCCGCCATTCAGATAATATTCTGCCTTCCTGTTTTTGCCCCCAAAGTGGATAACCTCACATTTATCCACATTATACTGCATCTGCCATGTATTTGCCCACTCACCTAACCTGTCCAAGTCACCCTGCAGCCTCTTAGCATCCTCCTCACAGCTCACACCGCCACCCAGCTTAGTGTCATCTGAAAACTTGGCAATATTACACTCAATTCCTTCATCTAAATCATTAATGTATATTGTAAATAGCTGGGGTCCCAGCACTGAGCCCTGCGGCACTCCACTAGTCACTGCCTGCCATTCTGAAGAGGACCCGTTTATCCCGACTCTCTGCTTCCTGTCTGCCAACCAGTTCTCTATCCACGTCAGTACATTACCCCCAATACCATGTGCTTTCCTTTTGCTCACCAATCTCTTGTGTGGGACCTTGTCAAAAGCCTTTTGAAAGTCCAAATACACCACATCCACTGGTTCTCCCTTAGACTGAGAGGTGATCTTATTGAAACGTATAAGATTCTGGGGGTAGATGCTGAGAGGATGTTTCCCCTCGTGGGGGAATCTAGAACTAGGGGTCACAGTTTCAGAATAAGGGGCCACCCATTTAGGACTGAGATGAGGAGGAATTTCTTCTCTCAGGGGGTTGTAAATCTGTGGAATTCTCTGCCCCAGAGAGCTGTGGAGGTTGGGTCATTGAATATATTTAAGGTGGAGATAGACAGATTTTTGAGCGATAAGGGAGTGAAGGGTTATGGGGAGCGGGCGGGGAAGTGGAGCTGAGTCCATGATCGGATCAGCCATGATCGTATTGAATGGCGGAGCAGGCTCGAGGGGCCGAATGGCCGACTCCTGCTCCTATTTCTTATGTTCTTGTGGCCAAACCAGTCCATGCCGGCGTTTATGCTCCCCTCGAGCCTCCTCCCGTCTTTCCCCATCTAACTCTATCCCCATATCCCTCTATTCCCTTCTCCCCCCTGTGTTTATCCAGCTTCCCCTTAAATGCCTCGATACTATTCGCCTCGACCTCTCCCTGTGGCAGTGAGTTCCACATTCTCACCGCTCTCTGGGTAAAGAAGTTTCTCCTGAATTCCCCGTTGGGTTTCTGGGTGACGATCTTATATTGATGGCCTCTAGTTCTGGTCTTCCCCACAAGTGGAAACATTCTCTCTGTATCCACTCGATCAAAACCTTTCATCATTTTAAAGACCTCGATTAGGTCACCCCTCGGCCTCTCAAGAAAGACGAGACCCAGCCTGTTTACCCTTTCCTGATAAGTATACCCTCGCATTTCTGGTATCATCCTTGTAAATCTTCCCTGCACCCTCTCCAGTGCCTCTATATCCTTTTTATAATACAGCGACCAGAACTGTGCACAGTGCTCCAAGTGTGGTCTAACCCAGGTATATGGAGACCAGAACTGTGCACGGTGCTCCAAGTGTGGTCTAACCCAGGTATATGGAGACCAGAACTGTGCACGGTGCTCCAAGTGTGGTCTAACCCAGGTATATGGAGACCAGAACTGTGCACAGTGCTCCCAGTGTGGTCTAACCCAGGTATATGGAGACCAGAACTGTGCACGGTGCTCCAAGTGTGGTCTAACCCAGGTATATGGAGACCAGAACTGTGCACAGTGCTCCAAGTGTGGTCTAACCCAGGTATATGGAGACCAGAACTGTGCACGGTGCTCCAAGTGTGGTCTAACCCAGGTATATGGAGACCAGAACTGTGCACAGTGCTCCAAGTGTGGTCTAACCCAGGTATATGGAGACCAGAACTGTGCACAGTGCTCCAAGTGTGGTCTAACCCAGGTATATGGAGACCAGAACTGTGCACAGTGCTCCAAGTGTGGTCTAACCCAGGTATATGGAGACCAGAACTGTGCACGGTGCTCCAAGTGTGGTCTGACCCAGGTATATGGAGACCAGAACTGTGCACGGTGCTCCAAGTGTGGTCTAACCCAGGTATATGGAGACCAGAACTGTGCACGGTGCTCCAAGTGTGGTCTAACCCAGGTATATGGAGACCAGAACTGTGCACAGTGCTCCAAGTGTGGTGTACCCCAGGTATATGGAGACCAGAACTGTGCACGGTGCTCCAAGTGTGGTCTAACCCAGGTATATGGAGACCAGAACTGTGCACGGTGCTCCAAGTGTGGTCTAACCCAGGTATATGGAGACCAGAACTGTGCACGGTGCTCCAAGTGTGGTCTAACCCAGGTATATGGAGACCAGAACTGTGCACGGTGCTCCCAGTGTGGTCCAACCACGGTTCGATACAGGTTTAGCATAACTTCCCTACTTTTCAATCCTATCCGTCTAGAAATAAACCCTAGTTCCTGGTTTGCTTTTTTACGGCCTTGCTAACCCGTGTCACAACTTTTAGCGATTTGTGTATTTGTATCCGAGATCCCTTTGTTCCGCTACCCCACCCAGACTCACACCCTCCCAGTAATAAGTGACCTCCCTATTCTTCCTCCCAAAGTATAACACCTCACATGTATCTGTGTTGAACTTAATTTGCCGATTATATTGGAGGGAGTGCATCCGGGAGGGGCGCTGAGCACCTCGAGTCTCGTCGCCGAGAGCGTGCAGAAACCAAGCGCAGGCAGCGGAAGGAGCGTGCGGCAAACCAGTCCCACCCTCCCCTTCCCTCAACCACTGTCTGTCCCACCTGTGACAGGGGACTGTGGCTCCCGTATTGGGCTATTCAGCCACCTAAGGACTCACTTCAGGAGTGGGAGCAAGTCTTCCTCGATTCCGAGGGACTGTCGATGATGATGAGGCCCATTTATGCTCCACACCAGCCCCCTCCCACCCCTCTCCATCTCACCCCATCGCCGTATCCTTCTGTCCCTTTCTCCCCGGTGAGTTTATGCAACGTCCCCTCAAATCCGCCCCATCCACCGCACGAGGCTCGAGGCCGGCCTGAAAGGATTAGGCCCGCGTTGTCACGGAAACCAGCCCCGGTCCCGTGGGCCACAGAGAATGGTCACGGCTCCGGCGAGCTGGCGTCCTACGTGGGGGGCGGGGGGGGGGGCGGGGGGGAATTATTCAGCCGCTCGCTATCCCCCTCCCCCCACCCGCCACTCCCCCCGGGAATCACTGCGACGTTCCACGGTACACACTCCGCGGAGTGCGGAGACGGGAACGGGTTAGTTCCCGATCCGCGCAGCGCCGGCCTGGGGGGCAGTTGGCCTCAGTTCCCATGGGCCGAGGTTGGCGGGGGTGGGGGGGGGGGGGGTGGCTGTGGGGGGACGATGGGGCGAAATCAGCCCAGGGTCCCCCACTCCCGCCGGGAGCACACGCGGACGTTGGACGGAGAGATGAATCGGGCTGCTTTGCGACACCCTCCCCGGTTAAATAGTCGATTGAGGCTTAACTACAAAGGACCCGCCCATGTCCCCCGGGGTGTCTGGGACAGGTGGGCCCCCAAAACCCCGGGGGGAGAAGCAAGACCCGCTTCGAGAAAGCTCACATGCGCAAATTAAAATGGCCGCCTCTTCCGTTGCCGGGCGCGATTAAAATGGCCGCCTCTTCCGTTGCTGGGCGCGATTAAAATGGCCGCCTCTTCCGTTGCCGGGCGCGATTAAAATGGCTGCCTCTTCCGTTGCCGGGCGCGATTAAAATGGCCGCCTCTTTCGTTGCCGGGCGCGATTAAAATGGCCACCTCTTCCGTTGCCAGGTGTGGTGTTTCCGTACCAACCGAACCAGGGCCGCTATCGGTTCAACTACTACCAGGCGGTGCGGGCCTGTGAGCAGCAGGACGCCAAACTCGCCACCTTCCAGCAACTCTTCCAAGGTAGGGGCCGCGAGGGATCCGGGGACGGGGACGGGGGGAGTGAGAGAGGGAAGGGGAGGGAGAGGGAGGGGGAGGGGGAGGGTGAGGAGGACGAGGAGATAGGGGACGGAGGGACGAGGAGGGAGAGGGATGAGGAGGGAGGGGGAGAGGGGGACGAGGAGGGAGGGTGAGGGAGGAGGAGGGAGGAGAGGAGGAGGGAGGGATGGGTGAGGGGGAGGAGGAGGGTGAGGGGGATGAGGAGGGAGGGGGAGGGTGAGGGGGATGAGGAGGGATGAGGGACGAGGAGGGAGGGTGAGGGAGGAGGAGGGAGGAGAGGAGGAGGGAGGGATGGGTGAGGGGGAGGAGGAGGGAGGGAGGGACGAGGAGGGAGGAGGAGGGAGGGGGAGGGGGAGGGAGAGGGAGGGATGGGTGAGGGGGAGGAGGAGGGAGGGAGGGACGAGGAGGGTGAGGGAGGAGGAGGGAGAGGGGGAGAGGGAGGAGGCGGAAGAGGGAGGAGGAGGGAGAGGGGGAGGGGGAGGGAGAGGGAGAGGGGGAGGGGGAGGGAGGGGGGAGGAGGAGGGAAGGGGATGGGATAGGGGGACGAGGAGGGTGAGGGAGGAGGATGGTGAGGGAGGAGGAGGGAGAAGGGGGAGGAGGAGGGAGGGGGGAGGGAGGGATGGGTGAGGGGGAGAGGGAGGAGGAGGAGGGAGAGGGAGAGGGGGAGGGAGGGGGGAGGAGGAGGGAGAGGGCGATGGGAGAGGGGGGCGAGGAGGGTGAGGGAGGAGGAGGGAGAGGGGGAGGGGGAGGAAGGGGGAGGAGGAGGAGGGGGGAACGAGGAGGGTGAGGGAGGAGGAGCGCGAGGGGGAGGGGGAGGAGAAGGGAGGGGGGACGGGAGAGGGGGACGAGGAGGGTGAGGGAGGAGGAGGGAGAGGGCGAGGAGGAGGGAGAGGGCGATGGGAGAGGGGGGCGAGGAGGGTGAGGGGGAGGAGGGTGAGGGGGAGGGAGGGGGGAGGAGGGAGAGGGCGATGGGAGAGGGGGGCGAGGAGGGTGATGGAGGAGGAGGGTGAGGGGGAGGAGGGTGAGGGAGGGGGCGATGGGAGAGGGGGCGAGGAGGGTGAGGGGGAGGAGGGGGAGGGAGGAGGGAGGAGGAGGGAGGGGGCGAGGAGGGTGAGGGGGAGGTGGGGGAGGGGGAGGAGGGTGAGGGAGGAGGAGGGTGAGGGAGGAGGAGGGAGAGGGCAATGGGGGAGGGGGAGGGAGAGGGAGGGATGGGTGAGGGGGAGGAGGAGGGAGGGAGGGACGAGGAGGGTGAGGGAGGAGGAGGGAGAGGGGGAGAGGGAGGAGGTGGGAGAGGGAGGAGGAGGGAGAGGGGGAGGGGAGGGAGGGGGGAGGGAGGGATGGGTGAGGGGGAGAGGGAGGAGGAGGAGGGAGAGGGAGAGGGGGAGGGAGGGGGGAGGAGGAGGGAGAGGGCGATGGGAGAGGGGGGCGAGGAGGGTGAGGGAGGAGGAGGGAGAGGGGGAGGGGGAGGAAGGGGGAGGAGGAGGAGGGGGGAACGAGGAGGGTGAGGGAGGAGGAGCGCGAGGGGGAGGGGGACGGGAGAGGGGGACGAGGAGGGTGAGGGAGGAGGAGGGAGAGGGCGATGGGAGAGAGAGGCGAGGAGGGTGAGGGGGAGGAGGGGGAGGGGGAGGGTTAGGGGAGGAGGGAGAGGGCGATGGGAGAGGGGGGCGAGGAGGGTGAGGGGGAGGAGGGTGAGGGAGGAGGAGGGAGGGGGCGATGGGAGAGGGGGGCGAGGAGGGTGATGGAGGAGGAGAGTGAGGGGGAGGAGGGTGAGGGAGGGGGCGATGGGAGAGGGGGGCGGTGAGGGTGAGGGGGAGGAAGGTGAGGGAGGGAGGAGGGTGAGGGAGGAGGGAGGAGGAGGGAGGGGGCGAGGAGGGTGAGAGTGAGGAGGGTGAGGGGGAGGAGGGTGAGGGAGGAGGAGGGAGAGGGGGAGGAGGGGGAGGGAGGAGGAGGGAGAGGGGGGCGAGGAGGGTGAGGGGGAGGAGGGTGAGGGAGGAGGAGGAGGGAGAGGGTGATTGGAGAGGGGGCGAGGAGGGTGAGGGGGAGGAGGGTGAGGGAGGAGGAGGGTGAGGGAGGAGGGAGGAGGAGGGTGAGGGGGAGGAGGGTGAGGGGGAGGAGGGTGAGGAGGAGGAGGGTGAGGGGGAGGAGGGTGAGGGAGGAGGGAGGAGGAGGGTGAGGGGAGGAGGGTGAGGGGGAGGAGGGTGAGGAGGAGGAGGGTGAGGGGGAGGAGGGTGAGGGAGGAGGAGGGTGAGGGGTGAGGAGGGTGAGGGGGAGGAGGGTGAGGGGGGAGGAGGAGGGTGAGGGGGAGGAGGGAGAGGGGGAGGAGGGTGAGGGGGAGGAGGGTGAGGGGGGAGGAGGAGGGTGAGGGGGAGGAGGGGGAGGGGGAGGAGGGAGAGGGTGATGGGAGAGGGGGGAGGAGGGTGAGGAGGAGGAGGGTGAGGGGGAGGAGGGTGAGGGGGGAGGAGGAGGGTGAGGGGGAGGAGGGTGAGGGGGGAGGAGGAGGGTGAGGGGGAGGAGGGTGAGGGGGAGGAGGGTGAGGGGGGAGGAGGAGGGTGAGGGGGAGGAGGGTGAGGGGGAGGAGGGTGAGATGGAGGAGGGTGAGGGGGAGGAGGGGGAGGGGAGGAGGGTGAGGAGGGAGGAGGAGGGTTGAGGGGGGGGGAGGAGGAGGGTGAGGGGAGGAGGAAGGTGAGGGAGGAGGGAGAGGGGGGAGGAGGGTGAGGGAGGAGGAGGGTGAGGGTGAGGAGGGGGAGGGGGAGGAGGGAGAGGGGGCGAGGAGGATGAGGAGGAGGAGGGTGAGGGGGGAGGAGGAGGGTGAGGGGGAGGAGGGTGAGGGGGAGGAGGAGGGTGAGGGGGAGGAAAGTGAGGGGAGGAGGGTGAGGGGGAGGGGGGTGAGGGGGAGGAGGGAGAGGGTGATGGGAGAGGGGGGCGAGGAGGGTGAGGAGGAGGAGGGTGAGGGGGGAGGAGGAGGGTGAGGGGGAGGAGGGTGAGGGGGGAGGAGGAGGGTGAGGGGGAGGAGAGTGAGGGGGAGGAGGGTGAGGGGGAGGAGGGTGAGGGGGGAGGGCGGTGAGGGGGAGGAGGGTGAGGGGGAGGAGGGTGAGGGGGGAGGAGGGGGAGGGGGAGGAGGGTGAGGGGGAGGAGGGTGAGGGAGGAGGAGGAGGGTGAGGGGGAGGAGGGGAGGGGGGAGAAGGAGGGTGAGGGGGAGGAGAGGGGGAGGAGGGTGAGGGGGAGGAGGGTGAGGGGAGGAGGGAGGGTGAGGGGGAGGAGGGTGAGGGGAGGAGGGTGAGGGGGGAGGGCGGTGACGGGGAGGAGGGTGAGGGAGGAGGGTGAGTGGGAGGAGGGTGAGGGGGAGGAGGGGGAGGGGGAGGAGGGTGAGTGGAGGAGGGTGAGGGGGAGGAGGGTGAGGGGGAGGAGGGTGAGTGGGAGGAGGGTGAGGGGGAGGAG
Organism: Pristiophorus japonicus; assembly: GCF_044704955.1. Lineage (NCBI taxonomy): Eukaryota > Metazoa > Chordata > Chondrichthyes > Pristiophoridae > Pristiophorus > Pristiophorus japonicus. The sequence continues at coordinate 1,698,917 of NC_092006.1, forward strand.
GAGAGGGTGATGGGAGAGGGGGCGAGGAGGGTGAGGGGGAGGAGGGAGAGGGGGGCGAGGAGGGTGAGGGAGGAGGAGGGTGAGGGGGAGGAGGAGAGGGGGGCGAGGAGGGTGAGGGAGGAGGAGGGTGAGGGGGAGGAGGGTGAGGGGGAGGAGGGAGAGGGGGGCGAGGAGGGTGAGGGAGGAGGAGGGTGAGGGGGAGGAGGGTGAGGGGGAGGAGGGTGAGGGGGAGGAGGGTGAGGGGAGGAGAGGGGGCGAGGAGGGTGAGGGAGGAGGAGGGTGAGGGGGAGGGCGGTGAGGGAGGAGGGAGAGGGGGAGGAAGGTGAGGGAGGGGGGAGGGTGAGGGGAGGGTGAGGGGAGGAGGGGGAGGGGGGAGGAGGGGAGGGGGAGGAGGGAGGGGGAGGAGGGTGAGGGGAGGGCGGTGACGGGGAGGAGGGTGAGGGGGAGGAGGGTGAGGGGGAGGAGGAGGGTGAGGGGAGGAGGGTGAGGGGGGAGGAGGAGGGTGAGGGGGGAGGAGGGTGGGGAGAGGTGAGGGGGAGGGTGAGGGGGGAGGAGGAGGGTGAGGGAGGAGGAGGGTGAGGGGGAGGAGGGAGAGGGGGAGGAGGGTGAGGGAGGAGGGACGCGGGTTGGGTGGAGGAGGGACAGTCCATTACCCGGTCACTACCCCCCGGGACCCCTGTGGGGAGTCTCTCCCCCCCGGGGATCCGCAGCATCAAAGGTAACGCTCCGGTCCGGGGTATGGGCCGCTGGGGTCCCACCCCAATCTCACC
>NC_092006.1:1699886-1751632 GCF_044704955.1 Pristiophorus japonicus
GGTGAGGGGGAGGAGGGTGAGGGGGGAGGAGGAGGGTGAGGGGAGGAGGGTGAGGGGGAGGAGGAGGGTGAGGGGGGAGGAGGGTGAGGGGGAGGAAGGTGAGGGGGGAGGAGGAGGGTGAGGGAGGGAGGAGGAGGAGGGAGGGGAGGGAGGAGGAGGGTGAGGGGGAGGGAGGAGGGGAGGAGGGTGAGGGAGGAGGGCGGCGAGGGGCCTGGGATAGCCACTGACCTCTCTCTCTCTCTCTCTCTCCCCCCAGGGTGGTTGAACGGCCTGGACTGGTGTAACGCGGGTTGGGTGGAGGAGGGGACAGTCCATTACCCGGTCACTACCCCCCGGGACCCCTGTGGGGGGAAGTCTCTCCCCCCGGGGATCCGCAGCTACGGGGCCCGGGACCGGCAACGGGAGAAGTTCGACGCTTTCTGCTTCACCTCCGCCATCAAAGGTAACGCTCCGGTCCCGGGGTATGGGCCGCTGGGGTCCCACCCCAAACTCACCCAGAATCTGCATTTCTATAGCGCCGAACACAACCTCCAGATGTCCCAAAGTGCTCCACAGCCAATGAAGTACTTTCACTGTTGTAATGTGGGAAACGCGGCAGCTCAATTAGCGCACAGCAAGCTCCCACACACAGCAATGTGATAATGACCCGGATCACATCTGTTTTAGTGATGTTGGTTGAGGGATAAATATTGGCCCCAGGACACCGGGGAGAACTCCCCCTGCTCTTCTTCCAATAGTGGCCCCGGGATCTTTTACATCCACCCGAGAGGGCAGACGGGGCCTCGGTTTAATGTCTCATCCGAAAGACGGCACCTCCAACAGTGCGGCACTCCCTCAGTACTGCCCCTCCGACAGTGCGGCGCTCCCTCAGTACTGCCCCTCCGACAGTGCGGGGCTCCCTCAGTACTGCCCCTCCGACAGTGCGGCACTCCCTCAGTACCGCCCCTCCGACAGTGCGGCACTCCCTCAGTACCGTCCCTCCGACAGTGCGGCGCTCCCTCAGTACTGCCCCTCCGACAGTGCGGCACTCCCTCAGTACTGGCACTGGAGTGTCTGCCTGTATTTTGCGCTCGAGGCCCTGGAGTGGGACTCGATCCCACGACCTTCTGACTTGGAGAGCCACGGGAACTAATTTTAGAGCCTGGGGCCCAGGCCACTGAAGGCACGGCCGTCAATGGTGGAGCGATGGAACGCACAACGGAACTCCCTCCCTAAACCTCTCCGCCTCTCTCTCCTCCTTAAAGACGCTCCTTAAAACCTGCCTCTGTGACCCAGCTCCTGCGAAGCACCTTGCCAGATTCTCCGAGGATACAGGTGCTCTATAAATACAAGGCATTGAGTGTAATTTATATTTCTTGTTCATTGTCCTCAGTACCCCTGCAGTAGCATTTGCCGGCCCACAGGGTGCGATGTTGTGCCCAGCAACACTCACTCAGCCATTTACAATGGTCAACATCGTCATCTGCTGGTGGACAGCGGAGGTGCACCCAGTGCCCTCCCCAAACACACATCATGGAATAGTTCAACTTAACTCTTGAATTCATCCAGAATTTATTGACTCCTCTCCGCAATTGGGATTCCAACCCACCCCAATTATCCTGGGATTAAAAATTAATCTCCCAACTTCACTCTGTATCTAACCCCGTGCTGTACCTGCCCTGGGAGTGTTTGATGGGACAGTGTAGAGGGAGCTTTACTCTGTATCTAGCCCCCTGTACCTGCCCTGGGAGTGTTTGATGGGACTGTGTAGAGGGAGCTTTACTCTGTATCTAACCCACTGTACCTGCCCTGGGAGTGTTTGATGGGGCAGTGTAGAGGGAGCTTTACTCTGTATCTAACCCTCTGTACCTGCCCTGGGAGTGTTTGATGGGACAGTGTAGAGGGAGCTTTACTCTGTATCTAACCCTGTGCTGTACCTGCCCTGGGAGTGTTTGATGGGACTGTGTAGAGGGAGCTTTACTCTGTATCTAACCCCCTGTACCTGCCCTGGGAGTGTTTGTTGGGACAGTGTAGAGGGAGCTTTACCCTGTATCTAACCCCGTGCTGTACCTGCCCTGGGAGTGTTTGATGGGACAGTGTAGAGGGAGCTTTACTCTGTATCTAACCCCGTGCTGTACCTGCCCTGGGAGTGTTTGATGGGACTGTGTAGAGGGAGCTTTACTCTGTATCTAACCCCCTGTACCTGCCCTGGGAGTGTTTGTTGGGACAGTGTAGAGGGAGCTTTACTCTGTATCTAACCCCGTGCTGTACCTGCCCTGGGAGTGTTTGATGGGACAGTGTAGAGGGAGCTTTACTCTGTATCTAACCCCCTGTACCTGCCCTGGGAGTGTTTGATGGGACAGTGTAGAGGGAGCTTTACCCTGTATCTAACCCCGTGCTGTACCTGCCCTGGGAGTGTTTGATGGGACAGTGCAGAGGGAGCTTTACTCTGTATCTAACCCCGTGCTGTACCTGCCCTGGGAGTGTTTGATGGGACAGTGTAGAGGGAGCTTTACTCTGTATCTAACCCCCTGTACCTGCCCTGGGAGTGTTTGATGGGACAGTGTAGAGGGAGCTTTACTCTGTATCTAACCCCCTGTACCTACGCTGGGAGTGTTTGATGGGACAGTGTAGAGGGAGCTTTACTCTGTATCTAACCCCGTGCTGTACCTGCCCTGGGAGTGTTTGATGGGACAGTGTAGAAGGAGCTTTACTCTGTATCTAACCCACTGTACCTGCCCTGGGAGTGTTTGATGGGGCAGTGTAGAGGGAGCTTTACTCTGTATCTAACCCCCTGTACCTGCCCTGGGAGTGTTTGTTGGGACAGTGTAGAGGGAGCTTTACTCTGTTCTAACCCCGTGCTGTACCTGTCCTGGGAGTGTTTGATGGGACTGTGTAGAGGGAGCTTTACTCTGTATCTAACCCCATGCTGTACCTGCCCTGGGAGTGTTTGATGGGACAGTGTAGAGGGAGCTTTACTCTGTATCTAACCCCCTGTACCTGCCCTGGGAGTGTTTGTTGGGACAGTGTAGAGGGAGCTTTACTCTGTTCTAACCCCGTGCTGTACCTGTCCTGGGAGTGTTTGATGGGACAGTGTAGAGGGAGCTTTACTCTGTATCTAACCCCCTGTACCTCACCTGGGAGTGTTTGATGGGACAGTGTAGAGGGAGCTTTACTCTGTATCTAACCCCCTGTACCTGCCCTGGGAGTGTTTGATGGGACAGTGTAGAGGGAGCTTTACTCTGTATCTAACCCCCTGTACCTCACCTGGGAGTGTTTGATGGGACAGTGTAGAGGGAGCTTTACTCTGTATCTAACCCCCTGTACCTGCCCTGGGAGTGTTTGATGGGACAGTGTAGAGGGAGCTTTACTCTGTATCTAACCCCCTGTACCTGCCCTGGGAGTGTTTGATGGGACAGTGTAGGGGGAGCTTTGCTCTGTATCTAACCCCCTGTACCTCCCCTGGGAGTGTTTGATGGGACAGTGTAGGGGGAGATTTGCTCCGTGTGTAACTCCTTCCCTTCCCGTGCAGGCTACGTGTATTTCCGGCGGAACCCGGCCAAGTACGACTACGTGGGGGCCTTGAATGCCTGCCGGAGCGAAGGCGCGAGCATCGCCAAGGTGGGCCAGCTCTACGCGGCCTGGAAGTTCGCGCGGTTGCACCGCTGTGAGCCGGGCTGGCTGGCGGACGGCAGCGTGCGTTTCCCCATCGTCTCGCCGCGGGACCGGTGCGGGGGGCCCGAGCCTGGCGTGCGCTCCTCCGGGTTCCCCAGCCTGTCGCAGCGGGGCTACGGCGCGTACTGCTACAAGCCGCGGTAAATCGCCCGTCCCCGTCCGCCATCACCCCACCCCCCCCCCTCCGCTGGGCGCGGGCCGGGGCTCCGCCGGAGAGCTCCGTGGCGGGGACCGTGTACGGGACGGAGACGACGACGACAACGCCTGGCTCGCCGTAGCCACACCGCGCAGGACGGAGACGGGAATTCCCGCGGAGACGGGACGGCACGCACGCTCTCACCGTTTCCGAACTGGGCGCTGAGGCGGAATGGAACCCACCCCGAGCTCCCGGTGACCGCTGAACGTCCAGAGCAGCAGGAGGCCGTTCGGCCCCTCCAGTTTGTCCCCACACTTCATGCGCATCAATTTCAGCTTGCTTTTTCCCGCTGCTGCCGCAGCCCCGTGAGCGCCTTCACCGTCGCGCACACCCTCAACGGGACGGCCAGCCCCTGCTTACAAACCGCCAACAACAACCCGCATTTCTACAGTGCCCCTAACGTCCCGCCGAGCTTCACAGCAGCGTAACGCAAGGCCCATAACTGACCCCGAGCCACACGAGGAGATATTACGGACAGGCGACCAAAACCTGGTCAAAGACGTCAGATTTAAGGGGTGTCTTAAAGGAGGAGAGAAAGGCGGAGGGGTTTAGGGAGGGAGTTCCAGAGCTTGGGGCCCAGGCAGCTGAAGGCACGGCCACCGATGGTGGAGCGATGGAAATCGGGGGATGGGCAAGAGGGCAGAATTGAAGGAGTGCAGAGATCTCGGAGGGTTGTAGGGCTGGAGGAGGTTACAGAGATAGGGAGGGGTGAGCGGGGCTGGAGGAGGTTACAGAGATAGGGAGGTGTGTAGGGGCTGGAGGAGATCACAGAGATAGGGAGGGGTGTAGGGGCTGGAGGAGGTTACAGAGATAGGGAGGGGTGTAGGGGCTGGAGGAGGTTACAGAGATAGGGAGGGGTGTAGGGGTTGGAGGAGCTTATAGAGATAGGGAGGGGTGTAGGGGCTGGAAGAGGTTACAGAGAGAGGGAGGGGTGTAGGGGTTGGAGGAGCTTACAGAGATAGGGAGGGGTGTAGGGGCTGAAGGAGGTTACAGAGATAGGGAGGGGTGTAGGGGCTGGAGGAGGTTAGAGATAGGGAGGGGTGCAGGGGTTGGAGGAGCTTACAGAGATAGGGAGGGGTGTAGGGGCTGGAGGAGGTTACAGAGATAGGGAGGGGTGTAGGGGTTGGAGGAGGTTACAGGGATAGGGAGTGGGGTAGGGGCTGGAGGAGGTTACAGGGATAGGGAGGGGTGTAGGGGCTGGAGGTGGTTACATGGATAGGGAGGGGTGTAGGGGCTGGAGGAGATTACAGAGTTAGGGAGGGGTGTAGGGGCTGGAGGGATTTGAAAATTAGGATGATAATTTTGAAATCGAGGCATTGTTTAACCGGGAGGCAATGTAGGTCAGCGAGCACAGGGAGCGATGGGTGAGTGGGACTGGGTGTGAGTTAGGACACGGGTCAGTGAGCACAGGGGGTGATGGGTGAGTGGGACTGGGTGTGAGTTAGGACACGGGGCAGTGAGCACAGGGGGTGATGGGTGAGCGGGACTGGGTGTGAGTTAGGACACGGGGTCAGTGAGCACAGGGGGTGATGGGTGAGTGGGACTGGGTGCGAGTTAGGACACGGGGCAGTGAGCACAGGGGGTGATGGGTGAGTGGGACTGGGTGTGAGTTAGGACACGGGGTCAGTGAGCACAGGGGGTGATGGGTGAGTGGGACTGGGTGCGAGTTAGGACACGGGGTCAGTGAGCACAGGGGGTGATGGGTGAGTGCGACTGGGTGTGAGTTAGGACACGGGTCAGCGAGCACAGGGGGTGATGGGTGAGTCGGACTGGGTGTGAGTTAGGACACGGGTCAGTGAGCACAGGGGGTGATGGGTGAGTGGGACTGGGTGTGAGTTAGGACACGGGGTCAGTGAGCACAGGGGGTGATGGGTGAGTGGGACTGGGTCTGAGTTAGGACACGGGGTCAGTGAGCACAGGGGGTGATGGGTGAGTGGGACTGGGTGTGAGTTAGGACACGGAGTCAGTGAGCACAGGGGGTGATGGGTGAGTGGGACTCGGTGTGAGTTAGGACACGGGGGTAGTGAGCACAGGGGGTGATGGGTGAGCGGGACTGGGTGCGAGTTAGGACACGGGGGCAGCCGAGTTTTGGATCACCTCTAGTTTACGTCGGGTAGAATGTGGGAGGCCAGCCAGGAGTGTGTTGGAATAGTCAAGTCTGGAGGTAACAAAGGCACGGATGAGGGCTTCAGCAGCGGATGAGCTGAGGCAGGGGGTGGAGACGGGCGATGTTACGGAGGGGGAAATGGGAGGGTTTAGTTATGCTGCGGGTATGTGGCCGGAAGCTCATTTCAGGGTCAAATATGTCACCAAGATAGTGAGGTTGAACACCATCACCTCCACGTTCCCCTCCCAGTCACACACCATCCCCACTGGGAAATATATCGGCCGTTCCTTCATCGTCGCTGGGTCACAATCCTGGAACTCCCTCCCTAACAGCACTGTGGAAGCACCTTCACCACACGGACTGCAGCGGTTCAAGAAGGAGCTCACCACCACCTTCTCACGGGGCAATAAGCGCCGGCCTTGCCAGCGACGGTCACATCCCAGGAACAAATGAATAAAACCATGAGATGACACTCGATGTCTCCTTCGCTACTGGCCCAATGTACAATGGAGACATCCAGACAGAGGCTGCCAGACTGACGTGGATTCAGTCCGTTATAATACTGACTAATCATTCATTACCACCATACCCGGTGTGCTAGCTACTGACCACTTAATGGCCATCTTGATAAAAACGTGCATTGCGAGTGACTGTATTCAAATCCCTGAGTGGGGCTGTTTCTGGAACTGATAATTGATGTAAATTTGCTCCTGTATGTACATATTATCGGGAAAATAAATCAGAATTAAAATTGGATTGCAAGTCTGTTAAATTTGCAGATGTTAACTGTTAATCCCGTTAATTATTTCCCCACAGTGTGCCCGCTCTCCTCCCCTCCCCCTCTGACTGGTGCTGACCCCAGCCGAGAGCACAGCAGGTCATCGATCCCACCGCGAACCTCCCCCCATCCCCTGCACCCCTTCCCCAGCAACCGCTCTTCATCTTGGAGCGGAGTCTGGGAACCCGTTGGTCATCATATCCCAGCCACAAAACCGGCACTGAACCGAACACGGTGCACAGCGAGCAGCAAATAACCATTCGTCACACTGGGAGTGAATGGGAAGGGGCTTGTGTCCATTGGGATTGTGTACGGTGGGAGTGAATGGGAAGGGGTTTGTGTCCATTGGGATTGTGTACGGTGGGAGTGAATGGGAAGGGGCTTGTGTCCATTGGGATTGTGTACGGTGGGAGCGAATGGGAAGGGGTTTGGGTCCATTGGGATTGTGTACAGTGGGAGTGAATGGGAAGAGGTTTGGGTCCATTGGGATTGTGTACAGTGGGAGTGAATGGGAAGGGGTTTGGGTCCATTGGGATTGTGTACAGTAGGAGTGAATCGGAAGGGGTTGGGTCCATTGGGATTGTGTACGGTGGGAGTGAATGGGAAGGGGTTTCGGTCCATTGGGATTGTGTACAGTGGGAGTGAATGGGAAGGGGTTTGGGTCCATTGGGATTGTGTACGTTGGGAGTGAATGGGAAGGGGTTTGGGTCCATTGGGATTGTGTACGGTGGGAGTGAATGGGAAGGGGTTTGGGTCCATTGTGATTGTGTACAGTGGGAGTGAATGGGAAGGGGTTTGGGTACATTGGGATTGTGTACAGTGGGAGTGAACGGGAAGGGTTTGGGTCCATTGGGGTTGTATACAATGGGAGTGAATGGGAAGGGGTTTGGGTCCATTGGGATTGTGTACAGTGGGAGTGAATGGGAAGGGGTTTGGGTCCATTGGGATTGTGTACAGTGGGAGTGAATGGGAAGGGTTTGGGTCCATTGGGGTTGTATACAATGGGAGTGAATGGGAAGGGGTTTGGGTCCATTGGGATTGTGTATGGTGGGAGTGAATGGGAAGGGGTTTGGATCCATTGGAATTCTATTAGGAGCTTGATTGGTTGAGCAAGGGTGCAGTCATTGGTCCAATATAAAAACTGGAGAAAAGGTACAATACAAATTTTATTATAAATGGAATGAAAATGTTACAAATGAAGTCAGGAGTTGCTGCCCTGCCCATGTCCGGTTATAATTAACCGTAAGAGGAATGAACTGAAGATCACGGTGTAGATAAACGGACACCAGCGACAGGCCTGCATAGATATAGCCCCCGGATGGGGGAATGGTGGACTACATTGCTGGGTACAAATATCCAACAAGAGCCATTTCCCTCGTGGTCTCCACAGGGATTGAGGAATGTTAGTGTTGGGAATGGGGCATGTTGCATTTCAGTCCTCCATCCTCTACACTGTCCCATCAAACACTCCCAGGGCAGGTACAGGGGGTTAGATACAGAGTAAAGCTCCCTCTACACTGTCCCATCAAACACTCCCAGGGCAGGTACAGCACGGGGTTAGATACAGAGTAAAGCTCCCTCTACACTGTCCCATCAAACACTCCCAGGGCAGGTACAGGGGGTTAGATACAGAGTAAAGCTCCCTCTACACTGTCCCATCAAACACTCCCAGGGCAGGTACAGGGGGTTAGATACAGAGTAAAGCTCCCTCTACACTGTCCCATCAAACACTCCCAGGGCAGGTACAGGGGGTTAGATACAGAGTAAAGCTCCCTCTACACTGTCCCATCAAACACTCCCAGGGCAGGTACAGGGGGTTAGATACAGAGTAAAGCTCCCTCTACACTGTCCCATCAAACACTCCCAGGGCAGGTATAGGGGGTTAGATACAGAGTAAAGCTCCCTCTACACTGTCCCATCAAACACTCCCAGGGCAGGTACAGGGGGTTAGATACAGAGTAAAGCTTCCTCTACACTGTCCCATCAAACACTCCCAGGGCAGGTACAGGGGGTTAGATACAGAGTAAAGCTCCCTCTACACTGTCCCATCAAACACTCCCAGGGCAGGTACAGCACGGGGTTAGATACAGAGTAAAGCTCCCTCTACACTGTCCCATCAAACACTCCCAGGGCAGGTACACGGGGTTAGATACAGAGTAAAGCTTCCTCTACACTGTCCCATCAAACACTCCCAGGGCAGGTACAGCACGGGGTTAGATACAGAGTAAAGCTCCCTCTACACTGTCCCATCAAACACTCCCAGGGCAGGTACACGGGGTTAGATACAGAGTAAAGCTCCCTCTACACTGTCCCATCAAACACTCCCAGGGCAGGTACAGCACGGGGTTAGATACAGAGTAAAGCTCCCTCTACACTGTCCCATCAAACACTCCCAGGGCAGGTACAGCACGGGGTTAGATACAGAGTAAAACTCCCTCTACACTGTCCCATGAAACACTCCCAGGGCAGGTACAGGGGGTTAGATACAGAGTAAAGCTCCCTCTACACTGTCCCATCAAACACTCCCAGGGCAGGTACAGGGGGTTAGATACAGAGTAAAGCTCCCTCTACACTGTCCCATCAAACACTCCCAGGGCAGGTACAGGGGGTTAGATACAGAGTAAAGCTCCCTCTACACTGTCCCATCACACACTCCCGGGGCAGGTACAGCACGGGGTTAGATACAGAGTAAAGCTCCCTCTACACTGTCCCATCACACACTCCCAGGGCAGGTACACGGGGTTAGATACAGAGTGAAGCTCCTGTTGCCGTCCCACTATAATTGGGGAGGAACTTGCTGGGAGGATTTCTGGGGGGATTGGGAGCAGGGAGCTGGAGGTGGGAAAGGTGTTGGGGTGTGGGAGCTGGGGAATGGTCAGACTGGATGTGGGAATGGAGATGTGGGGATTGAGGTGCCGGGAGTGGAGTGGGGAATGGTAGTTTGCCGTTATTCCCCGTGCTGTGATCCTGGCTGTCTCACCGCTCACACCGACGGGCAGCTCAGGCCTGCCCCATATCGGCAACGGCCGAGGACTGATGGTGGGACCGCAGCGGTTACCTGTCGGCAACGGGAACGCGAGAGGGAAGGAATGGACGCTCCTGCCCTGCCACGGGGAGCGCGTGTCGGATGGACGGCGAGCGGGACACGATGGAACCCGCGGCAGTGGGGGGCCGCCCAGACCCCGCGCATTGTGGCTGGAGCTGGAGCACTTCCAGATCAAGTCATTCCCTCCGCTGGTTCACAGGGAGTGGGGGGGGAGGGGAGGGGGGAAGGGGGACTGGGGGAGGAGGGGGAGGGGAGGAGGGGGAGGGGAGGAGGGGAGGAGGGGGAGGAGTGGAGGGGTGGGGGACTGGGGGAGGAGGGGGAGGGGAGGAGGGTGGAGGGTTGAGGGGTGCAGGGGGGGAGGGGGAGGGACTGGGGGAGTAGGGGGAGGGGAGGAGGGGTGGAGGGGTGCAGGGGGGAGGGGGGAGGGACTGGGGGAGTAGGGGGAGGGGAGGAGGGGAGGAGGGGGGAGGGGTGGAGGGGTGCAGGGGGAAGGGGGAGGGTTGGAGGGGGAGGGATGGAGGGGGAGGGGGAGGGGAGAGAGAAGGGGGACTGGGGGAGGAGGGGGAGGGGAGGAGGGGAGGAGGGGTGGAGGGGTGCAGGGTGGAGGGGTGCAGGGGGGAGGGGTGGAGGGGTGCAGGGGGGAGGGGGAGGGGGAGGGGTGGAGGGGTGGAGGGGTGCAGGGGGAGGGGGGAGGGGGGAGTGGAGGGGGAGGGTTTGAGGGGGAGGGTTTGAGGGGGGAGGTGGGAGGGGGGAGTGGGGGGAGGGGTTGAGGTGGAGGGGTTGAGGGTTTGAGGGTTTATGGGGGAGGGGGAGGGGGAGGGGTGGTGGGGGAGGGGGGAGCGGTGGTGGGGGAGGGGGGAGGGGTGGGGGGGGAGGGGGGAGTGGGGAGGGGGAGGGGGAGGGGGGAGGGGGAGGGGGAGGGGGGAGGGGGAGGGGGGAGAGGGGGAGAGGGGGAGGGGTGGTGGGGGGGAGGGGTGGTGGGGGGAGGGGTGGTGGGGGGGAGGGGTGGTGGGGGGGAGGGGTGGTGGGGGGGGAGGGGTGGGGGGAGGGGGGAGGGGGGAGAGGGAGAGGGGGAGGGGGAGAGGGGGAGGGGGAGAGGGGGAGGGGGAGAGGGGGAGGGGGAGAGGGGGAGAGGGGGAGAGGGGGAGAGGGGGAGGGGGAGAGGGGGGAGAGGGGGAGGGGGAGAGGGGGAGGGGGAGAGGGGGAGAGGGGGAGGGGGGGATTGGGAGGGGAGGGGGATTGGGAGGGGAGGGGGAGGGGGGAGGGGTGCAGGGGGAGAGGGGGGAGAGGTGGGAGAGGGAGAGGGGAGGGAAAGAGGATGAGGGGGGTGAGGGTGGGAGAGAGGACAGAAGGGGCGAGGCTGAAGGGGAGAAGGGGGAAGGGGAGGTGAGCAGGGAGGGGAGGTGAGCAGGGAGGGGAGGGGAGCGGGACGGGGAGGGGGGGAGGGGTGGTGGAGGGGAGGGGGGAGGGGGGAGGGGGGAGGGGGAGAGGAGGTGGTGTGGTAGGGGAGATGAGGTGGGGGGGGAGGGGTGGTGGGGGGAGGGGGAGGTGGGAGGGGGCGGAGGGGGGAGTGGGGGGAGGGGTTGAGGGGGAGGGGTTGAGGGTTTGAGGGGGGAGGGGGAGGGCGTGGAGGGGGGAGTGGGGGGAGTTGGGGGAGTGGGGGGAGTGGTTGAGGGGGAGGAGTTGAGGGTTTGAGGGGGGAGGGGGAGGGGGGAGAGGGGGGGGGGAGGGGGGAGGGGGAGGGGAGAGGGGGGAGGGGGGGGAGGAGGGAGGGGAGAGGGGGGAGAGGGGGGAGGGGGGAGAGGGGTGGTGGGGGGAGGGGTGCAGGGGGAGGGGTGTGAGAGGGAGAGGGGAGGGAAAGAGGATGAGGGGGGTGAGGGTGGGAGAGAGGAAAGAAGGGGTGAGGCTGAAGGGGGAAGGGGGAAGGGGAGGTGAGCAGGGAGGGGAGGGGAGCGGGACGGGGAGGGAGGGGGGAGGGGGGAGGAGGGGGATTACATGGTTCCTGTCTGAAACCAGCACTGAGGTTCGGGATGTGGGTGAGGTACAGAGGCGGGTGTCCAGTTGGACTTTGATTAGTAAGAGTTCACTGCAGCTCGCGACGATCGCTGCTTTGCTGAATGTGGCTCCCTCATCCCCTCACTCCAGCACCGTCACTCCCTCCGAGGTGCTGCCGTTTCCCAGAGTCTCCGGGATCTCAGTGTAACTCGAAGCTGGGGGAACCAAACAGGAATAAAGACAGAGAATTATATCACTCAGACAAGGTACAGAGTAAAGCTCCCTCTACACTGTCCCATCAAACACTCCCAGGGCAGGTACAGGGGGTTAGATACAGAGTAAAGCTCCCTCTACACTGTCCCATCAAACACTCCCAGGGCAGGTACAGGGGGTTAGATACAGAGTAAAGCTCCCTCTACACTGTCCCATCAAACACTCCCAGGGCAGGTACAGGGGGTTAGATACAGAGTAAAGCTCCCTCTACACTGTCCCATCAAACACTCCCAGGGCAGGTACAGCATGGGGTTAGATACAGAGTAAAGCTCCCTCTACACTGTCCCATCAAACACTCCCAGGGCAGGTACAGGGGGTTAGATACAGAGTAAAGCTCCGTCTACACTGTCCCATCACACACTCCCAGGGCAGGTACAGGGGGTTAGATACAGAGTAAAGCTCCCTCTACACTGTCCCATCAAATACTCCCAGGGCAGGTACAGGGGGTTAGATACAGAGTAAAGCTCCCTCTCCACTGTCCCATCAAACACTCCCAGGGCAGGTACAGGGGGTTAGATACAGAGTAAAGCTCCCTCTACACTGTCCCATCAAACACTCCCAGGGCAGGTACAGGGGGTTAGATACAGAGTAAAGCTCCCTCTACAAGTGTAGTGGAGCTTGATTTAGTATTGAGACATTATCTCCTCTCCCACACCAACAATTGCCTCCCTAAGATGAGACTGGGAGTTTGTCATAGCTCAGGGTTGGTGAGGTGACGTGTGACAGAGAGTGAAGTGAGTTTGCCCCCCAGCCCAGCACTGCTCAGACACGTACAGCCCAGCAAGACCCAATCGGAAACCCCTTTCACACCGCTCATCTCTAACGGACCTCCCGCGGGAGTGAGACATTGAGTGAGAAGGGTTTCGAACCCCACTCCAGGCTGTCCCAGCAAGAGGTGCCCAGGATCCGGATCAGAACTCCGGGTCCAGTCCTACGTGGGGAGATCATAGAAACATAGAAAATAGGTGCAGGAGTAGGCTATTCGGCCCTTCGAGCCTGCACCACCATTCAATAAGATCATAGCTGATCATTCCCTCAGTACCCCATTCCTGCTTTCTCTCCATACCCCTTGATCCCTTTAGCCGTAAGGGCCATATCTAACTCCCTTTTGAATATATCTAACGAACTGGCCGCAACAACTTTTTGTGGTAGAGAATTCCACAGGTTCACAATTCTCTGAGTGAAGAAGTTTCTCCTCATCTCGGTCCTAAATGGCTTACCCCTTATCCTTAGACTGTGACCCCTGGTTCTGGACTTCCCCAACATCGGGAACATTCTTCCTGCATCTAACCTGTCCAGTCCCGTCAGAATTTTATACGTTTCTATGAGATCCCCTCTCATCCTTCTAAACTCCAGTGAATACAGGCCCAGTTGATCCAGTCTCTCCTCATATGTCAGTCCTGCCATCCCGGGAATCAGTCTGGTGAACATTCACTGCACTCCCTCAATAGCAAGAACGTCCTTCCTCAGATTAGGAGACCGAAACTGAACACAATATTCCAGGTGAGGCCTCACCAAGGCCCTGTACAACTGCAGTAAGACCTCCCTGCTCCTATACTCAAATCCCCTCGCTATGAAGGCCAACATACCATTTGCCTTCACCACCTGCTGTACCTGCATGCCAACTTTCAAAGACTGATGTACCATGACACCCAGGTCTCGTTGCACCTCCCCTTTTCCTAATCTGCCGCCATTCAGATAATATTCTGCCTTCGGGTTTTTGCCCCCAAAATGGATAACCTCACATTTATCCACATTATACTGCATCTGCCATGCATTTGCCCACTCACCTAACCTGTCCAAGTCACCCTGCAGCCTCTTAGCATCCTCCTCACAGCTCACACCGCCACCCAGCTTAGTGTCATCTGCAAACTTGGCGATATTACACTCAATTCCTTCATCTAAATCGTTAATGTATATTGTAAATAGCTGGGGTCCCAGCACTGAGCCCTGCGGCACTCCACTAGTCACTGCCTGCCATTCTGAAAAGGACCTGTTTATCCCGACTCTCTGCTTCCTGTCTGCCAACCAGTTCTCTATCCACGTCAGTACATTACCCCCAATACCACGTGCTTTAATTTTGCATACCAATCTCTTGTGTGGGACCTGTCAAAAGCCTTTTGAAAGTCCAAATACACCACATCCACTGGTTCTCCCTTGTCCACTCTACTAGTTACATCCTCAAAAAATTCTAGAAGATTTGTCAAGCATGATTTCCCTTTCATAAATCCATGCTGACTTGGACCGATCCTGTCACTGCTTTCCAAATGCGCTGCTATTACATCTTTAATAATTGATTCCAACATTTTCCCCACTACTGATGTCAGGCTAACTGGTCTATAATTACACGCTTTCTCTCTCCCTCCTTTTTTAAAAAGTGGTGTTACATTAGCTACCCTCCAGTCCATAGGAACTGATCCAGAGTCGATAGAGTGTTGGAAAATGATCACCAATGCATCCACTATTTCGAGGGCCACTTCCTTAAGTACTCTGGGATGCAGACTATCAGGCCCCGGGGATTTATCAGCCTTCAATCCCATCAATTTCCTAAACACAATTTCCCGCCTAATAAGGATATCCTTCAGTTCCTCCTTCTCACTGGACCCGCTGTCCCCTAGTACAATCGGAAGGTTATTTGTGTCTTCCTTCGTGAAGACAGAACCGAAGTATTTGTTCAATTGGTCTGCCATTTCTTTGTTCCCCATTATAAATTCACCTGAATCCGACTGCAATTAAACCCTTTGTCCTCCTCTGCTGAATTCTAAATTCCTCCCAGTCTTCAGGTTTGCTGCTTTTTCTGGCCAATTTATATGCCTCTTCCTTGGATTTAACACTATCCTTAATTTTCCTTGTTAACCACGGTTGAGCCACCTTCCCCGTTTTATTTTTACTCCAGACAGGGATGTACAATTGCTGAAGTTCATCCATGTGATCTTTAAATGTTTACCATCGCTTATCCACCGTTAACCCTTTAAGTATCCTTTGCCAGTCTATTCTAGCCAATTCACGCCTCATACCATCGAAGTTACCTTTCCTTAAGTTCAGGACCCTAGTTTCCGAATTAACTGTGTCACTCTCCATCTTAATAAAGAATTCTACCATATTATGGTCACTCTTCCCCAGGGGCCTCGCACAACAAGATTGCTAATTAGTCCTTTCTCATTACACATCACCCAGTCTAGGATGGCCAGCTCCCTGGTTGGTTCCTCTACATATTGGTCCAGAAAACCATCCCTAATACACTCCAGGAAATCCTCCTCCACCGCATTGCTACCAGTTTGGTTAGCCCAATCAATATGTAGATTAAAGTTGTCCATGATAACTGCTGTACCTTTATTGCACACATCCCTTATTTCTTGTTTGATGATGTCCCCAACCTCATTCATCATCCAGGCTAATGTCCCTCCTTATTATTGCATTAATTTCCTCTTTAACCAGCAACGCCTCCTTTTCCTCTCTGTCTATCCTTCCTAAATGTTGAATACCCCTGGATGTTGAGTTCCCAGCCTTGGTCACCCTGGAGCCATGTCTCCGTGATGTCAATTACATCATATCCGTTAACTGCTATCTGCGCAGTTAATTCACCCACCTTATTCCGAATAATCCTCGCATTGAGGCACAGAGCCTTCAGGCTTGTCTTCTTAACACACTTTGCCCCTTTAGAATCTTGCTGTAATGTGGCCCTTTTTGCTTTTTGCCTTGGGTTTCTCTGCCCTCCACTTTTACTATTCTCCTTTCTGTCTTTTGCTTCCGCCCTGTGTACGGGACCCCTCGCTCTGGCTTACCTTGACTGTGCCGCCCTGTACACGGGAACATCTCGTCCTGTACACAGGAACATCTCGCCCTGTACGCGGGACCCCTGTCTGACCCGCCCTGTACATGGGAACATCTCGCCCTGTACACGGGACCCCTGTCCGACCCGCCCTGTACACGGGAACGTCCTGCCCTGTACACGGGAACATCTCGTCCTGTACACGGGAACATCTCACCCTGTACACGGGAACATCTCGTCCTGTATACGGGAACATCTCGTCCTGTACACGGGAACATCTCACCCTGTACACGGGAACATCTCGCCCTGTACACGGGACCCCTGTCCGTCCCGCCCTGTACACGGGAACGTCCTGCCCTGTACGCAGGACCCCTGTCCGTCCCGCCCTGTACACGGGACCCCTGTCCGACCCGCCCTGTACACGGGAACGTCCTGCCCTGTACACGGGAACATCTCGCCCTGTACGCAGGACCCCTGTCCGACCCGCCCTGTACACGGGAACGTCCTGCCCTGTACGCGGGACCGCTGTCCGTCCCGCCCTGTACACGGGAACCGCCGACCTGTACACGGGAATGCCCGCCCGGTACACGGGAACATCTCACCCTGTATACGGGAACATCCCGCCCTGTACACGGGAACATCTCACCCTGTATACGGGAACATCCCGCCCGGTACACGGGAACATCTCGCCCGGTACACGGGAACATCCCGCCCTGTACACGGGAACATCTCGCCCGGTACATGGGAACGCCTGTTCCGGCTTACCTTGACTGCAGATTATTTTGGGCTGCTCCCAGTTGCCGTCCGCCTGGCATTTAACGATGGGTAGTTGGCTCTGCACAAAGCCGTCTTCACACTGATAGCGCACCACCGCGTTGGTCTCGTACCGCTGCCTGACGCGGCCCAGTATCCGTGTCCTCTCCAGCGCCGGCGGTGACACACAGGAGCCTGCGGCACACAATCGCAGAGAGACAGAGAGTCAGAGAGCGTGCGTTTAGGAGGGGTGTCGGGGCCTCAGAGAGGGGGCGGGGGAGATTGACCAGAACGGTCCCGGGGGATGAGGGGCTTCAGTGACGGGGAGAGACTGGAGAAGCCGGGGTTGTTCCCCTTGGAGCAGAGAAGGTTGAGAGGAGATTTGATCGAGGTGTTCAAAATCACGAGGGGTTTTGATCGAGTAAATCAGGAGACACTGTTCCCGGGGGCAGGAGGGCGGGTAACCAGAGGGACACAGATTGACGATAATCGGCGATGGAACCAGAGGGACACAGATTGACGATAATCGGCGATGGAACCAGAGGGACACAGATTGACGATAATCGGCGATGGAACCAGAGGGGGAGAGGCGGAGAATGTGTTTACGCAGCGAGTTGTTGTGATCGGGAACGCGCTGCCTGAAAGGGCGGTGGGAGCAGATTCAATAGTGACTTTCAAACCGGGAATTGGATAAATACTGGAAATGTGCCGGGCTGTGGGGAAAGAGCGGGGGGAGTGGGACTGATTGGAGAGCCCCTGGGGATTTGAATACTTACTTATCCCCTTCTTGCAGGTAAAGGCAAGGAAATAGTTGCAAGGGACGTCACTCCACTGACCGCCCTTGTGCCAAACCATCACCACGCAATTCTCCCCGGACATGAAGAAGCTGTCGGGCTGCCCACTGTACCAGTTCTCGTAAAGCTGGGGTCCCCAGCAAAGGAGGAAGGAAAGAACGATTAGCGACAGCAAGGAATGTAGGAACAGGAGGCCCATTCAGTCCCTCGAGCCTGTTACACAGGAACAGGAGGAGGCCCATTCAGCCCCTCGAGCCTGTTACACAGGAACAGGAGGAGGCCCATTCAGCCCCTCGAGCCTGTTACACAGGAACAGGAGGAGGCCCATTCAGCCCCTCGAGCCTGTTACACAGGAACAGGAGGAGGCCCATTCAGCCCCTCGAGCCTGTTACACAGGAACAGGAGGAGGCCCATTCAGCCCCTCGAGCCTGTTACACAGGAACAGGAGGAGGCCCATTCAGCCCCTCGAGCCTGTTACACAGGAACAGGAGGAGGCCCATTCAGCCCCTCGAGCCTGTTACACAGGAACAGGAGGAGGCCCATTCAGCCCCTCGAGCCTGTTACACAGGAACAGGAGGAGGCCCATTCAGCCCCTCGAGCCTGTTACACAGGAACAGGAGGAGGCCCATTCAGCCCCTCGAGCCTGTTACACAGGAACAGGAGGAGGCCCATTCAGCCCCTCGAGCCTGTCACACAGGAACAGGAGGAGGCCCATTCAGCCCCTCGAGCCTGTTACACAGGAACAGGAGGAGGCCCATTCAGCCCCTCGAGCCTGTTACACAGGAACAGGAGGAGGCCCATTCAGCCCCTCGAGCCTGTTACACAGGAACAGGAGGAGGCCCATTCAGCCCCTCGAGCCTGTCACACAGGAACAGGAGGAGGCCCATTCAGCCCCTCGAGCCTGTTACACAGGAACAGGAGGAGGCCCATTCAGCCCCTCGAGCCTGTTACACAGGAACAGGAGGAGGCCCATTCAGCCCCTCGAGCCTGTTACACAGGAACAGGAGGAGGCCCATTCAGCCCCTCGAGCCTGTTACACAGGAACAGGAGGAGGCCCATTCAGCCCCTCGAGCCTGTTACACAGGAACAGGAGGAGGCCATTCAGCCCCTCGAGCCTGTTACACAGGAACAGGAGGAGGCCCATTCAGCCCCTCGAGCCTGTCACACAGGAACAGGAGGAGGCCCATTCAGCCCCTCGAGCCTGTCACACAGGAACAGGAGGAGGCCCATTCAGCCCCTCGAGCCTGTTACACAGGAACAGGAGGAGGCCCATTCAGCCCCTCGAGCCTGTTACACAGGAACAGGAGGAGGCCCATTCAGCCCCTCGAGCCTGTTACACAGGAACAGGAGGAGGCCATTCAGCCCCTCGAGCCTGTTACACAGGAACAGGAGGAGGCCCATTCAGCCCCTCGAGCCTGTTACACAGGAACAGGAGGAGGCCCATTCAGCCCCTCGAGCCTGTTACACAGGAACAGGAGGAGGCCCATTCAGCCCCTCGAGCCTGTTACACAGGAACAGGAGGAGGCCCATTCAGCCCCTCGAGCCTGTCACACAGGAACAGGAGGAGGCCCATTCAGCCCCTCGAGCCTGTTACACAGGAACAGGAGGAGGCCCATTCAGCCCCTCGAGCCTGTTACACAGGAACAGGAGGAGGCCCATTCAGCCCCTCGAGCCTGTTACACAGGAACAGGAGGAGGCCCATTCAGCCCCTCGAGCCTGTCACACAGGAACAGGAGGAGGCCCATTCAGCCCCTCGAGCCTGTTACACAGGAACAGGAGGAGGCCCATTCAGCCCCTCGAGCCTGTTACACAGGAACAGGAGGAGGCCCATTCAGCCCCTCGAGCCTGTTACACAGGAACAGGAGGAGGCCCATTCAGCCCCTCGAGCCTGTTACACAGGAACAGGAGGAGGCCCATTCAGCCCCTCGAGCCTGTTACACAGGAACAGGAGGAGGCCATTCAGCCCCTCGAGCCTGTTACACAGGAACAGGAGGAGGCCCATTCAGCCCCTCGAGCCTGTCACACAGGAACAGGAGGAGGCCCATTCAGCCCCTCGAGCCTGTCACACAGGAACAGGAGGAGGCCCATTCAGCCCCTCGAGCCTGTTACACAGGAACAGGAGGAGGCCCATTCAGCCCCTCGAGCCTGTTACACAGGAACAGGAGGAGGCCCATTCAGCCCCTCGAGCCTGTTACACAGGAACAGGAGGAGGCCATTCAGCCCCTCGAGCCTGTTACACAGGAACAGGAGGAGGCCCATTCAGCCCCTCGAGCCTGTTACACAGGAACAGGAGGAGGCCATTCAGCCCCTCGAGCCTGTTACACAGGAACAGGAGGAGGCCCATTCAGCCCCTCGAGCCTGTTACACAGGAACAGGAGGAGGCCATTCAGCCCCTCGAGCCTGTTACACAGGAACAGGAGGAGGCCCATTCAGCCCCTCGAGCCTGTTACACAGGAACAGGAGGAGGCCCATTCAGCCCCTGGAGCCTGTTACACAGGAACAGGAGGAGGCCCATTCAGCCCCTCGAGCCTGTTACACAGGAACAGGAGGAGGCCCATTCAGCCCCTGGAGCCTGTTACACAGGAACAGGAGGAGGCCCATTCAGCCCCTGGAGCCTGTTACACAGGAACAGGAGGAGGCCCATTCAGCCCCTCGAGCCTGTTACACAGGAACAGGAGGAGGCCCATTCAGCCCCTCGAGCCTGTCACACAGGAACAGGAGGAGGCCCATTCAGCCCCTCGAGCCTGTTACACAGGAACAGGAGGAGGCCCATTCAGCCCCTCGAGCCTGTTACACAGGAACAGGAGGAGGCCCATTCAGCCCCTCGAGCCTGTTACACAGGAACAGGAGGAGGCCCATTCAGCCCCTCGAGCCTGTTACACAGGAACAGGAGGAGGCCCATTCAGCCCCTCGAGCCTGTTACACAGGAACAGGAGGAGGCCATTCAGCCCCTCGAGCCTGTTACACAGGAACAGGAGGAGGCCCATTCAGCCCCTCGAGCCTGTCACACAGGAACAGGAGGAGGCCCATTCAGCCCCTCGAGCCTGTCACACAGGAACAGGAGGAGGCCCATTCAGCCCCTCGAGCCTGTTACACAGGAACAGGAGGAGGCCCATTCAGCCCCTCGAGCCTGTTACACAGGAACAGGAGGAGGCCCATTCAGCCCCTCGAGCCTGTTACACAGGAACAGGAGGAGGCCATTCAGCCCCTCGAGCCTGTTACACAGGAACAGGAGGAGGCCCATTCAGCCCCTCGAGCCTGTTACACAGGAACAGGAGGAGGCCATTCAGCCCCTCGAGCCTGTTACACAGGAACAGGAGGAGGCCCATTCAGCCCCTCGAGCCTGTTACACAGGAACAGGAGGAGGCCATTCAGCCCCTCGAGCCTGTTACACAGGAACAGGAGGAGGCCCATTCAGCCCCTCGAGCCTGTTACACAGGAACAGGAGGAGGCCCATTCAGCCCCTGGAGCCTGTTACACAGGAACAGGAGGAGGCCCATTCAGCCCCTCGAGCCTGTTACACAGGAACAGGAGGAGGCCCATTCAGCCCCTGGAGCCTGTTACACAGGAACAGGAGGAGGCCCATTCAGCCCCTGGAGCCTGTTACACAGGAACAGGAGGAGGCCCATTCAGCCCCTCGAGCCTGTTACACAGGAACAGGAGGAGGCCCATTCAGCCCCTCGGGCCTGTTACACAGGAACAGGAGGAGGCCATTCAGCCCCTCGAGCCTGTTGCACAGGAACAGGAGGAGGCCCATTCAGCCCCTCGAGCCTGTTACACAGGAACAGGAGGAGGCCATTCAGCCCCTCGAGCCTGTTACACAGGAACAGGAGGAGGCCCATTCAGCCCCTCGAGCCTGTTACACAGGAACAGGAGGAGGCCCATTCAGCCCCTCGAGCCTGTACACAGGAACAGGAGGAGGCCCATTCAGCCCCTCGAGCCTGTTACACAGGAACAGGAGGAGGCCCATTCAGCCCCTGGAGTCTGTTACACAGGAACAGGAGGAGGCCCATTCAGCCCCTCGAGCCTGTTACACAGGAACAGGAGGAGACCCATTCAGCCCCTTGAGCTTGTTACACAGGAACAGGAGGAGGCCCATTCAGCCCCTGGAGCCTGTTACACAGGAACAGGAGGAGGCCCATTCAGTCCCTCGAGCCTGTTACACAGGAACAGGAGGAGGCCCATTCAGCCCCTCGAGCCTGTTACACAGGAACAGGAGGAGGCCCATTCAGCCCCTCGAGCCTGTTACACAGGAACAGGAGGAGGCCCATTCAGCCCCTCGAGCCTGTTACACAGGAACAGGAGGCCCATTCAGCCCCTCGAGCCTGTTACACAGGAACAGGAGGAGGCCCATTCAGCCCCTGGAGCCTGTTACACAGGAACAAGAGGAGGCCCATTCAGCCCCTCGAGCCGGTTACACAGGAACAGGAGGCCCATTCAGCCTGCGACCTAACTCCATCTACCCACCTTGGTTCTGTAACCCTTAATACCGTCACACGACAAAACTTTATAGATCTGTCTTAAAAATTTCAATTGACCCCCGAACTTGGCAGCTTTTTGGGGGGAGAGTTCCAGGTTCCTTCTGCCCTTCGTGTGAAGAAATGTTCCCCAACATCGCCCCTGATCGGCCTGGCACTAAGGTGATGCTCCCTTGTTCTGGACTGCCCCCACCAGAGGAAATATCTTTCTCTCAGCCTACCCCATTGAATTCTTTAATCATCTTTGATCAGATTGGCTCTCAGCCCTTGACACACGGCTGGACTGCATTCCCAGGGCCCAGTGCCGAGGCTTCTCTCTCTCATTGATACAGAACGTACAGCCCAGGAACAGGCCATTCGGCCCATCAGCTCTGTGCCGGGGTTAAACTCCACACCAGACCCCCCCTCCCACCCCTCTCCATCTCACCCCATCACCGTAACCCTCTATTCCCTTCTCCCTCGTGTCTTTATCCAGCTTCCCCTTAAATACCTCGATACTATTCACCTCAACCCCTCCCTGTGGCAGCGAGTTCCACATTCTCACCCCTCTCTGGGTAAAGAAGTTTCTCCTGAACTCCTCCATTGGGTTTATCAGTGACTGTCTGATATTGATGGCCCCTAGTTCTGTTCTCCCCCTACATCATCATCAGAGGCAGTCCCTCGGAATGGAGGGAGACTTGCTTCCACTCTAACAATGAGTCCTCAGGTGGCTGAACAGCCCAATACGGGAGCCACAGTCCCCTGTCACAGGTGGGACAGACAGTGGTTGAGGGAAGGGGAGGGTGGGACAGATAGACGTTGAGGGAAGGGGAGGGTGGGACAGATAGACGTTGAGGGAAGGGGAGGGTGGGACAGATAGACGTTGAGGGAAGGGGAGGGTGGGACTGGTTTGCCGCACGCTCCTTCCGCTGCCTGCGCTTGGTTACTGCACGCTCTCGGCGACGAGACTCGAGGTGCTCAGTGCCCCTCCCGGATGCACTTCCTCCACTTGGGGCGGACTGGTCTTTGGGCCCAGGGACTCCCAGGTGTCGGTGGGGGATGTTGCACTTTATCAGGGAGGGCTTTGAGGGTGGTCCCTTGTAACGTTTCCTCTGGCCCACCTTTGGCTAGTTTGCCGTGAAGGAGTTCCGAGTAGAGCGCTCGCTTTGGGAGTCTCGTGTCTGGGGCAAGCGGACAATGTGGCCCGCCCAGCGGAGCTGGTCGAGTATGGTCAGTACTTCAACAAGTAGGAACATATCTACGTTGACCCTATCGAACCCCTTCAGAATGTTAAAGACCTCTATCAGGTCAGCCCTTAGCCTTCCCTTTCCCAACCATTCCTGGTCGGTATAACCTCTTCCCTCTCCATCCGAACGGGGGCAAACCCTTTCAACCCCCAATTTCATTTCCTGATGTAACTCCCTGTTTTTCCCTCCGCTCTGTCCTGCCTCGGTGGTTCCCTGTTCCATCCCCAGTAGATGCCCGAGAAATATCCCTGCCCCCTCGACACTGGAAGGCAAGGCGACCAAGTCAACGCGGGCAATCCCTCTGCCCCCTCACTCACCAGTTGGTTTCCATCGGACCACTGGAAATCATTCTCAATCGTCTTGTCGTTCAGCCCAATCCATTGGTATTCCTTGAAGTTGTCTGTGAACGGGAGAGAATTTGACAATCACTTGGCCAACTCCATCTCGTCCACACGGCTGAAGTTTAGCGCTCCTTTTGTCAACCAACCCCCGCCATCCGTCGGCCCCAGGGTCAGCCGCCATCCCAGGCTCAGTGGGCAGCCCACTCGCCTCGGAGGCACCAGGGTGTGGGTTCAAGGCCCACTCCGGAGACTTCTCGGCTCACACGCCAGTGCAGTACTGAGGGAGCGCCGTACTGTCGGAGGGGCAGTACTGAGGGAGTGCCGCACTGTCGGAGGGGCAGTACTGAGGGAGCGCCGCACTGTCGGAGGGGCAGTACTGAGGGAGTGCCGCACTGTCGGAGGGGCGGTACTGAGGGAGCGCCGTACTGTCGGAGGGGCAGTACTGAGGGAGTGCCGCACTGTCGGAGGGGCAGTACTGAGGGAGTGCCGCACTGTCGGAGGGGCAGTACTGAGGGAGTGCCGCACTGTCGGAGGGGCGGTAGTGAGGGAGCGCCCTACTGTCGGAGGGGCGGTACTGAGGGAGCGCCGTACTGTCGGAGGGGCTGTACTGAGGGAGTGCCGCACTGTCGGAGGGGCGGTACTGAGGGAGCGCCCTACTGTCGGAGGGGCGGTACTGAGGGAGCGCCGCACTGTCGGAGGGGCGGTACTGAGGGAGTGCCGCACTGTCGGAGGGGCGGTACTGAGGGAGTGCCGCACTGTCGGAGGGGCAGTACTGAGGGAGTGCCGCACTGTCGGAGGGGCGGTACTGAGGGAGTGCCGCACTGTCGGAGGGGCCGTACTGAGGGAGTGCCGCACTGTCGGAGGGGCGGTACTGAGGGAGCGCCGTACTGTCGGAGGGGCGGTACTGAGGGAGTGCCGCACTGCCGGAGGGGCAGTACTGAGGGAGCGCCGCACTGTCGGAGGGGCGGTACTGAGGGAGCACCGTACTGTCGGAGGGGCGGTACTGAGGGAGTGCCGCACTGTCGGAGGGGCGGTACTGAGGGAGTGCTGCACTGTCGGAGGGGCCATCTTTCGGATGAGACGTTAAACCGAGGCCCCGTCTGCCCTCTCGGGTGGATGTAAAAGATCCCAGGGCCACTATTGGAAGAAGAGCAGGGGGAGTTCTCCCCGGTGTCCTGGGGCAAATATTTATCCCTCGACCAACATCACTAAAACAGATGATCCGGGTCATCATCACATCGCTGTGTGTGGGAGCTTGCTGTGCGCAAATTGGCGTTTCTCACATTACAACAGTGAGCACACTCCGAAATGTACTTCATTGGCTGTGAAGCGCTTTGGGACGTTCTGAGGGTCATGAAAGGCGCTATATAAATGTAAATTAGGCCACAGCTGGAGTACTGCGTGCAGTTCTGGTCACCACATTACAGGAAAATTGTGATTGCACTGGAGAGGGTACAGAGGAGATTTACCAGGATGTTGCACTGGAGAGGGTACAGAGGAGATTTACCAGGATGTTGCACGAGAGAGGGTACAGAGGAGATTTACCAGGATGTTGCACTGGAGAGGGTACAGAGGAGATTTACCAGGATGTTGCACTGGAGAGGGTACAGAGGAGATTTACCAGGATGTTGCACTAGAGAGGGTACAGAGGAGATTTACCAGGATGTTGCACTGGAGAGGGTACAGAGGAGATTTACCAGGATGTTGCACTGGAGAGGGTACAGAGGAGATTTACCAGGATGTTGCACTAGAGACGGTACAGAGGAGATTTACCAGGATGTTGCACTGGAGAGGGTACAGAGGAGATTTACCAGGATGTTGCACTGGAGAGGGTACAGAGGAGATTTACCAGGATGTTGCACTGGAGAGGGTACAGAGGAGATTTACCAGGATGTTGCACTAGAGAGGGTACAGAGGAGATTTACCAGGATGTTGCACTGGAGAGGGTACAGAGGAGATTTACCAGGATGTTGCACTGGAGAGGGTACAGAGGAGATTTACCAGGATGTTGCACTAGAGAGGGTACAGAGGAGATTTACCAGGATGTTGCACTAGAGAGGGTACAGAGGAGATTTACCAGGATGTTGCACTAGAGAGTGTACAGAGGAGATTTACCAGGATGTTGCGTGGACTGGAGCATTTTAAATACTTAAAACATACTGGATGTGCACTTGAAATGCTGTAACCTACAGGGCTACGGACTGAGAGCTGGAAAGTGGGATTAGGCCGGGTGGCTCTTGGTCGGCCGGTGTGGAAACGATGGGCCGAATGGCCTGCTGCCTCGCTGTAAATTTCTGTGATTCGACGAAGGTCTTTCTTTCTTTAAGACTATTGAATGAGGTTAGAGCAGGAGTTGGGAGGGGTGGGGGAGTTAGGTGAGGGGGAGGGGTTGGAGACACGGGTGTATCGAAGCCCTTACCGTTGATGAAGTACTGCTCCTCGGGGTTCATGATGCTGGTGAGGTGACCTCCCACCATCCGACACTGGTCCTCCGCCATCTCCCAGGTCCGGCGGCCCTTGTGGTGTTTGTAGCAACTGCCCAGGAACTTCTGCCAGCCGGCCTCGCAGCTCACCATATCTGCCCCGGGGCAACAAACAAAACTGTCACACGCACTGCCAACCAGCGGCCCATCTCCCGGCTCCGGGCCAGTGTTCACCCGTCCACGGCCCAGTCAACAGCCTCAGAGTCACAGCTTCATGGGTTCCAGTCCCCGTTCTCCAGACCCGACCAAAAAATCCAGGCCGCCCCTCTGACAGTGCGGCACTCCCTCAGTACTGCCCCTCTGACAGCGCAGTACGGCACTCTCTCAGTACCGCCCCTCCGACAGTGCGGCACTCCCTCAGTACTGCCCCTCCGACAGTGCGGCACTCCCTCAGTACTGCCCCTCCGACAGTGCGGCACTCCCTCAATACTGCCCCTCTGACAGCGCAGTACGGCACTCTCTCAGTACTGCCCCTCCGACAGTGCGGCACTCTCTCAGTACTGCCCCTCCGACAGTGCGGCACTCCCTCAGTACCGCCCCTCCGACAGTGCGGCGCTCCCTCAGTACTGTCCCTCCGACAGTGCGGCACTCCCTCAGTACTTCCCCTCCGACAGTGCGGCACTCCCTCAGTACTGCCCCTCCGACAGTGCGGGGCTCCCTCAGTACTGCCCCTCCGACAGTGCGGTGCTCCCTCAGTACCGCCCCTCCGACAGTGCGGCACTCCCTCAGTACTGCCCCTCCGACAGTGCGGAGCTCCCTCAGTACTGCCCCTCCGACAGTGCGGCACTCCCTCAGTACTGACCCCCTCCGACAGTGCGGCACTCCCTCAGTACTGCCCCTCCGACAGTGCGGCACTCCCTCAGTACTGCCCCTCCGACTGTGCAGCGCGGCGCTCCCTCAGTACTGCCCCTCCGACTGTGCAGCGCGGCACTCCCTCAGTACTGCCCCTCCGACAGTGCGGCACTCCCTCATTACTGCCCCTCCAACATTGCGGCACTCCCTCAGTACCGCCCCTCCGACAGTGCGGAGCTCCCTCAGTACTGCCCCTCCGACAGTGCGGCGCTCCCTCAGTACTGCCCCTCTGACAGCGCAGTACGGTACTCCCTCAGTACTGCCCCTCCGACAGTGCGGAGCTCCCTCAGTACTGCCCCTCCGACAGCGCAGTACGGCACTCCCTCAGTACTGCCCCTCCGACAGTGCGGCGCTCCCTCAGTACTGCCCCTCCGACAGTGCGGCACTCCCTCAGTACTGCCCCTCCGACAGTGCGGCACTCCCTCAGTACTGCCCCTCCGACAGTGCGGCGCTCCCTCAGTACTGCCCCTCCGACAGTGCGGCGCTCCCTCAGTACTGCCCCTCCGACAGTGCGGCGCTCCCTCAATACTGCCCCTCCGACAGCGCAGTACGGCACTCCCTCAGTACTGACACTCCGACAGTGCGGGGCTCCCTCAGTACTGCCCCTCTGACAGCGCAGTACGGCACTCCCTCAGTACTGCCCCTCTGACTGTGCAGCGAGGCACTCCCTCAGTACTGCCCCTCCGACAGTGCGGAGCTCCCTCAGTACTGCCCCTCCGACAGTGCGGCGCTCCCTCAGTACTGCCCCTCCAACAGTGCGGCACTCCCTCAGTACTGCCCCTCCGACAGTGCGGCACTCCCTCAGTACCGCCCCTCCGACAGTGCGGAGCTCCCTCAGTACTGCCCCTCCGACAGTGCGGCACTCCCTCAGTACTGCCCCTCCGACAGTGCGGAGCTCCCTCAGTACTGCCCCTCCGACAGCGCAGTACGGCACTCCCTCAGTACTGCCCCTCCGACAGTGCGGCGCTCCCTCAGTACTGCCCCTCCGACAGTGCGGCGCTCCCTCAGTACTGCCCCTCCGACAGTGTGGCGCTCCCTCAGTACTGCCCCTCCGACAGTGCGGCGCTCCCTCAGTACTGCCCCTCCGACAGTGCGGGGCTCCCTCAGTACCGCCCCTCCGACAGTGCGGGGCTCCCTCAGTACCGCCCCTCCGACAGTGCGGAGCTCCCTCAGTACTGCCCCTCCGACAGCGCGGCGCTCCCTCAGTACTGCCCCTCCGACAGTGCGGAGCTCCCTCAGTACTGCCCCTCCGACAGCGCAGTACGGCACTCCCTCAGTACTGCCCCTCCGACAGCGCAGTACGGCACTCCCTCAGCAACGTCACCAGGAGGGTCAGCCTGGAGGATTTTGTGTTTGAACCCATGAAGCTGTGACTCGGAGGCGAGCGAGGGAGCTACTCGTAAACGGTCTGCTGGCCTCGGGGTTGGACACTGGACCAACGCGGGCCACGGCCTCGGAGTAAGACTCACCCATGTGGCAAAGGCTGCCTGTATAGGAGGGCAGGCAGAGACAGGAGAAGCTGTTGTCTTCTTCCACACAGGTCCCTCCATTCTCACAGGGGTTGCAGAAGCAGGTGTCTGGAAGTAAACGCAGAGACTGATTGAGACGGGCAAATTTACAACCAGCTCCCTCGTTTCACAAAAGGTTAGTCTGCAGGTACAGCAAGTGATCAGGAAGGCCAAGGGTATCTGGGCCTTTATTGCAAAGGGGATGGAGTATAAAAGCAGGGAAGTCTTGCTCCAGTTATACAGGGTATTGGTGAGGCCACACCTGGAGTACTGCGTGCAGTTTTGGTTTCCGTATTTACGAAAGGATATACTTGCTTTGGAGGCAGTTCAGAGAAGGTTCACTCGGTTGATTCCGGGGATGAGGGGATTGACTTATGAGGAAAGGTTGAGGAGGTTGGGCCTCTGCTCATTGGAATTCAGAAGAATGAGAGGTGATCTTATCGAAACGTATCAGATTATGAGGGGGCTCGACAAGGTGGATGCAGAGAGGATGTTTCCACTGATGGGGGAGACTAGAACTAGGGGGCATGGTCTCAGAATAAGGGGCCGCCCATTTAAAACTGAGATGAGGAGGAATTTCTTCTCTCAGAGGGTTGTAAATCTGTGGAATTCTCTGCCTCAGAGAGCTGTGGAGGCTGGGACATTGAATATATTTAAGGTGGAGATTCAGATCTTTGAGCGATAAGGGAGTGAAGGGTTATGGGGTGCGGGTGGGGAAGTGGAGCTGTGTCCATGATCGGATCAGCCGTGATCGTATTGAATGGCGGAGCAGGCTCGAGGGGCCGAATGGCCGACTCCTGCTCCTATTTCTGATGATCCTGACAGGCCGTGTCTGGGCACGCGAGGATGTGAAAGGGAGCGGGTATTGGGACTGACTCTGTACCCACAGTGCCTCACACCTCAGCGTCCTGATCGAACAGGCAAGGTGGCTCAACTCACGTTGTCTGTGCCATTCGGCCCCTCGAGCCCGCCCCGCCATTCAATCAGATCACGGCTGATCTTCGACCTGAACTCCACTTTCCCGCCCGATCCCTCGATTCCCCTCGAGTCCAAAAGTCTATCGATCTCAGCCCTGAATATACTCAGTGACTGAGCCTCCACAGCCCTCTGGGGCAGAGAATTCCAAAGATTCACCACCCTCTGAGTGAAGAAATTCCTCCTCATCTCAGTCCTCAATGGCCGACCCCTTATCCTGAGACTGTGACCCCTGGTTCTAGACTCCCCAGCCCGGGGGGAAACACCCTCCCTGCATCTACCCTGTCAATCCCTGTAAGAATGTTGTATGTTTCAATGGGATCACCTCATTCTTCTAAACTCCAGAGAATATCGGCCCAGTCTGCTCAATCTCTCCTCATAGGACAATCCCCCCATCCCAGGAATCAGTCTGGTGAACCTTCGCTGCACTCCCTCTGTGGCAAGTATATCCTTCCTTAGGTAAGGAGACCCAAACTGTGCACAATACTCCAGGTGTGGTCTCACCAGGGCCCGGTATAATCGCAGTAAGATGTCTTTACTCTTATACTCAAACCCTCCTGTAATAAAGGCCAACATACCATTTGCTTTCTCAATTGCTGGACCTGCTGGTTAACTTTCAGTGATTTGTGTACACGGACAAATAATCTGGTGAACCTTAGTGTAAGGGTTACACGGCGTGTCAGTGTAAGGGTTACACACTGTGTCAGTGTAAGGGTTACACACTGTCAGTGTAAGGGTTACACACTGTGTCAGTGTAAGGGTTACACACTGTGTCAGTGTAAGGGTTACACACTGTGTCAGTGTAAGGGTTACACACTGTGTCAGTGTAAGGGTTACACACTGTGTCAGTGTAAGGGTTACACGCTGTGTCAGTGTAAGGGTTACACGCTGTGTCAGTGTAAGGGTTACACACTGTGTCAGTGTAAGGGTTACACACTGTGTCAGTGTAAGGGTTACACGCTGTGTCAGTGTAAGGGTTACACGCTGTGTCAGTGTAAGGGTTACACACTGTGTCAGTGTAAGGGTTACACGCTGTGTCAGTGTAAGGGTTACACGCTGTGTCAGTGTAAGGGTTACACACTGTGTCAGTGTAAGGGTTACACGCTGTGTCAGTGTAAGGGTTACACACTGTGTCAGTGTAAGGGTTACACACTGTCAGTGTAAGGGTTACACGCTGTGTCAGTGTAAGGGTTACACACTGTGTCAGTGTAAGGGTTACACACTGTGTCAGTGTAAGGGTTACACGCTGTGTCAGTGTAAGGGTTACACGCTGTGTCAGTGTAAGGGTTACACACTGTGTCAGTGTAAGGGTTACACACTGTGTCAGTGTAAGGGTTACACACTGTGTCAGTGTAAGGGTTACACACTGTGTCAGTGTAAGGGTTACACACACTGTCAGTGTAAGGGTTACACACACTGTCAGTGTAAGGGTTACACACTGTGTCAGTGTAAGGGTTACACACTGTGTCAGTGTAAGGGTTACACACTGTGTCAGTGTAAGGGTTACACACTGTCAGTGTAAGGGTTACACACTGTGTCAGTGTAAGGGTTACACACTGTGTCAGTGTAAGGGTTACACACTGTGTCAGTGTAAGGGTTACACACTGTGTCAGTGTAAGGGTTACACACTGTGTCAGTGTAAGGGTTACACACTGTGTCAGTGTAAGGGTTACACGCTGTGTCAGTGTAAGGGTTACACACTGTGTCAGTGTAAGGGTTACACACTGTCAGTGTAAGGGTTACACACTGTCAGTGTAAGGGTTACACACTGTGTCAGTGTAAGGGTTACACACTGTGTCAGTGTAAGGGTTACACGCTGTGTCAGTGTAAGGGTTACACGCTGTGTCAGTGTAAGGGTTACACACTGTGTCAGTGTAAGGGTTACACACTGTGTCAGTGTAAGGGTTACACACTGTGTCAGTGTAAGGGTTACACGCTGTCAGTGTAAGGGTTACACACTGTGTCAGTGTAAGGGTTACACACTGTGTCAGTGTAAGGGTTACACACTGTCAGTGTAAGGGTTACACGCTGTCAGTGTAAGGGTTACACACTGTCAGTGTAAGGGTTACACACTGTCAGTGTAAGGGTTACACACTGTCAGTGTAAGGGTTACACGCTGTGTCAGTGTAAGGGTTACACACACTGTCAGTGTAAGGGTTACACACTGTGTCAGTGTAAGGGTTACACGCTGTGTCAGTGTAAGGGTTACACACACTGTCAGTGTAAGGTTTACACACTGTCAGTGTAAGGGTTACACACTGTGTCAGTGTAAGGGTTACACACTGTCAGTGTAAGGGTTACACACTGTCAGTGTAAGGGTTACACACTGTCAGTGTAAGGGTTACACACTGTGTCAGTGTAAGGGTTACACACTGTGTCAGTGTAAGGGTTACACGCTGTGTCAGTGTAAGGGTTACACACTGTGTCAGTGTAAGGGTTACACGCTGTGTCAGTGTAAGGGTTACACACTGTGTCAGTGTAAGGGTTACACACTGTGTCAGTGTAAGGGTTACACGCTGTGTCAGTGTAAGGGTTACACTCTGTGTCAGTGTAAGGGTTACACGCTGTGTCAGTGTAAGGGTTACACACTGTGTCAGTGTAAGGGTTACACGCTGTGTCAGTGTAAGGGTTACACACTGTGTCAGTGTAAGGGTTACACGCTGTGTCAGTGTAAGGGTTACACACTGTGTCAGTGTAAGGGTTACACGCTGTGTCAGTGTAAGGGTTACACACTGTGTCAGTGTAAGGGTTACACGCTGTGTCAGTGTAAGGGTTACACACTGTCAGTGTAAGGGTTACACACTGTCAGTGTAAGGGTTACACACTGTGTCAGTGTAAGGGTTACACGTTGTGTCAGTGTAAGGGTTACACACTGTGTCAGTGTAAGGGTTACACGCTGTGTCAGTGTAAGGGTTACACACTGTGTCAGTGTAAGGGTTACACACTGTGTCAGTGTAAGGGTTACACGCTGTGTCAGTGTAAGGGTTACACTCTGTGTCAGTGTAAGGGTTACACGCTGTGTCAGTGTAAGGGTTACACACTGTGTCAGTGTAAGGGTTACACGCTGTGTCAGTGTAAGGGTTACACACTGTGTCAGTGTAAGGGTTACACGCTGTGTCAGTGTAAGGGTTACACACTGTGTCAGTGTAAGGGTTACACACTGTGTCAGTGTAAGGGTTACACACTGTGTCAGTGTAAGGGTTACACACTGTCAGTGTAAGGGTTACACACTGTGTCAGTGTAAGGGTTACACGCTGTGTCAGTGTAAGGGTTACACACTGTGTCAGTGTAAGGGTTACACGCTGTGTCAGTGTAAGGGTTACACACTGTCAGTGTAAGGGTTACACGCTGTGTCAGTGTAAGGGTTACACACTGTGTCAGTGTAAGGGTTACACGCTGTGTCAGTGTAAGGGTTACACACTGTCAGTGTAAGGGTTACACACTGTGTCAGTGTAAGGGTTACACGCTGTGTCAGTGTAAGGGTTACACGCTGTGTCAGTGTAAGGGTTACACTCTGTGTCAGTGTAAGGGTTACACACTGTCAGTGTAAGGGTTACACACTGTGTCAGTGTAAGGGTTACACGCTGTGTCAGTGTAAGGGTTACACACTGTCAGTGTAAGGGTTACACGCTGTGTCAGTGTAAGGGTTACACGCTGTGTCAGTGTAAGGGTTACACGCTGTGTCAGTGTAAGGGTTACACACTGTCAGTGTAAGGGTTACACGCTGTGTCAGTGTAAGGGTTACACACTGTGTCAGTGTAAGGGTTACACCCTGTGTCAGTGTAAGGGTTACACACTGTGTCAGTGTAAGGGTTACACACACTGTCAGTGTAAGGGTTACACGCTGTGTCAGTGTAAGGGTTACACACTGTGTCAGTGTAAGGGTTACACACTGTGTCAGTGTAAGGGTTACACACTGTGTCAGTGTAAGGGTTACACGCTGTGTCAGTGTAAGGGTTACACGCTGTGTCAGTGTAAGGGTTACACGCTGTGTCAGTGTAAGGGTTACACACTGTGTCAGTGTAAGGGTTACACACTGTGTCAGTGTAAGGGTTACACACTGTGTCAGTGTAAGGGTTACACACTGTGTCAGTGTAAGGGTTACACACTGTGTCAGTGTAAGGGTTACACGCTGTGTCAGTGTAAGGGTTACACACTGTGTCAGTGTAAGGGTTACACACTGTGTCAGTGTAAGGGTTACACGCTGTGTCAGTGTAAGGGTTACACACTGTCAGTGTAAGGGTTACACACTGTGTCAGTGTAAGAGTTACACGCTGTGTCAGTGTAAGGGTTACACACTGTCAGTGTAAGGGTTACACACTGTGTCAGTGTAAGGGTTACACACTGTCAGTGTAAGGGTTACACGCTGTGTCAGTGTAAGGGTTACACACTGTCAGTGTAAGGGTTACACACTGTCAGTGTAAGGGTTACACACTGTGTCAGTGTAAGGGTTACACGCTGTGTCAGTGTAAGGGTTACACGCTGTGTCAGTGTAAGGGTTACACACTGTCAGTGTAAGGGTTACACGCTGTGTCAGTGTAAGGGTTACACGCTGTGTCAGTGTAAGGGTTACACACTGTCAGTGTAAGGGTTACACGCTGTGTCAGTGTAAGGGTTACACACTGTATCAGTGTAAGGGTTACACACTGTCAGTGTAAGGGTTACACACTGTGTCAGTGTAAGGGTTACACGCTGTGTCAGTGTAAGGGTTACACACTGTGTCAGTGTAAGGGTTACACACTGTCAGTGTAAGGGTTACACACTGTGTCAGTGTAAGGGTTACACACTGTCAGTGTAAGGGTTACACACTGTGTCAGTGTAAGGGTTACACGCTGTGTCAGTGTAAGGGTTACACACTGTGTCAGTGTAAGGGTTACACGCTGTGTCAGTGTAAGGGTTACACACTGTGTCAGTGTAAGGGTTACACGCTGTGTCAGTGTAAGGGTTACACACTGTGTCAGTGTAAGGGTTACACGCTGTGTCAGTGTAAGGGTTACACGCTGTGTCAGTGTAAGGGTTACACGCTGTGTCAGTGTAAGGGTTACACACTGTGTCAGTGTAAGGGTTACACGCTGTGTCAGTGTAAGGGTTACACGCTGTGTCAGTGTAAGGGTTACACGCTGTGTCAGTGTAAGGGTTACACACTGTCAGTGTAAGGGTTACACGCTGTGTCAGTGTAAGGGTTACACACTGTCAGTGTAAGGGTTACACGCTGTGTCAGTGTAAGGGTTACACACTGTGTCAGTGTAAGGGTTACACACTGTCAGTGTAAGGGTTACACACTGTCAGTGTAAGGGTTACACGCTGTGTCAGTGTAAGGGTTACACGCTGTGTCAGTGTAAGGGTTACACGCTGTGTCAGTGTAAGGGTTACACACTGTGTCAGTGTAAGGGTTACACACTGTGTCAGTGTAAGGGTTACACGCTGTGTCAGTGTAAGGGTTACACGCTGTGTCAGTGTAAGGGTTACACACTGTGTCAGTGTAAGGGTTACACGCTGTGTCAGTGTAAGGGTTACACACACTGTCAGTGTAAGGGTTACACGCTGTGTCAGTGTAAGGGTTACACGCTGTGTCAGTGTAAGGGTTACACGCTGTGTCAGTGTAAGGGTTACACACTGTGTCAGTGTAAGGGTTACACGCTGTGTCAGTGTAAGGGTTACACGCTGTGTCAGTGTAAGGGTTACACGCTGTGTCAGTGTAAGGGTTACACACTGTGTCAGTGTAAGGGTTACACGCTGTGTCAGTGTAAGGGTTACACGCTGTGTCAGTGTAAGGGTTACACACACTGTCAGTGTAAGGGTTACACGCTGTGTCAGTGTAAGGGTTACACACTGTGTCAGTGTAAGGGTTACACGCTGTGTCAGTGTAAGGGTTACACGCTGTGTCAGTGTAAGGGTTACACGCTGTGTCAGTGTAAGGGTTACGGCTTTGTGTCTTAATGCAAGGAGTATCCGCAATAAGGTGGATGAATTAACTGTGCAAATAGATGTTAACAAATATGATGTGATTGGGATTACGGAGACGTGGCTCCAGGATGATCAGGGCTGGGAACTCAACATCCAGGGGTATTCAACATTCAGGAAGGATAGAATAAAAGGAAAAGGAGGTGGGGTAGCATTGCTGGTTAAAGAGGAGATTAATGCAAGAGTTAGGAAGGACATTAGCTTGGATGATGTGGAATCTATATGGGTAGAGCTGCAGAACACCAAGGGGCAAAAAACGTTAGTGGGAGTTGTGTACAGACCTCCAAACAGTAGTAGTGATGTTGGGGAGGGCATCAAACAGGAAATTAGGAGTGCATGCAATAAAGGTGCAGCAGTTATAATGGGTGACTTTAATATGCAAATAGATTGGGCTAGCCAAACTGGAAGCAATACGGTGGAGGAGGATTTCCTGGAGTGCATAAGGGATGGTTTTCTAGACCAATATATCGAGGAACCAACTAGGAGGGAGGCCATCTTAGACTGGGTGTTGTGTAATGAGAGAGGATTAATTAGCAATCCCGTTGTGCGAGGCCCCTTGGGGAAGAGTGACCATAATATGGTGGAATTCTGCATTAGGATGGAGAATGAAACAGTAAATTCAGAGACCATGGTCCAGAACTTAAAGAAGGGTAACTTTGAAGGTATGAGGCGTCAATTGGCTAGGATAGATTGGCGAATGATACTGAAGGGGTTGACTGTGGATGGGCAATGGCAGACATTTAGAGACCGCATGGATGAACTACAACAATTGTACATTCCTGTCTGTCGTAAAAATAAAAAAGGGAAGGTGGCTCAACCGTGGCTATCAAGGGAAATCAGGGATAGTATTAAAGCCAAGGAAGTGGCATACAAATTGGCCAGAAATAGCAGTGAACCTGGAGACTGGGAGAAATTTAGAACTCAGCAGAGGAGGACAAAGGGTTTGGTTAGGGCAGGGAAAATGGAGTACAAGAAGAAGCTTGCAGGGAACATTAAGACGGATTGCAAAAGTTTCTATAGATATGTAAAGAGAAAAAGGTTAGTAAAGACAAACGTAGGTCCCCTGCAGTCAGAATCAGGGGAAGTCATAACGGGGAACAAAGAAATGGCAGACCAATTGAACAAGTACTTTGGTTCAGTATTCACGAAGGAGGACACCAACAACCTTCCGGATATAAAAGGGGTTGGAGGGTCTAGTAAGGAGGAGGAACTGAGGGAAATCTTTATTAGTCGGGAAATTGTGTTGGGGAAATTGATGGGATTGAAGGCCGATAAATCCCCAGGGCCTGATGGACTGCATCCCAGAGTACTTAAGGAGGTGGCCTTGGAAATAGTGGATGCATTGACAGTCATTTTCCAACATTCCATTGACTCTGGATCAGTTCCTATCGAGTGGAGGGTAGCCAATGTAACCCCACTTTTTAAAAAAAGGAGGGAGAGAGAAAACAGGGAATTATAGACCGGTCAGCCTGACATCGGTAGTGGGTAAAATGATGGAATCAATTATTAAGGATGTCATAACAGCACATTTGGAAAGAGGTGACATGATAGGTCCAAGTCAGCATGGATTTGTGAAAGGGAAATCATGCTTGACAAACCTTCTGGAATTTTTTGAGGATGTTTCCAGTAGAGTGGACAAGGGAGAACCAGTTGATGTGGTATATTTGGATTTTCAGAAGGCTTTCGACAAGGTCCCACACAAGAGATTGATGTGCAAAGTTAAAGCACATGGGATTGGGGGTAGTGTGCTGACATGGATTGAGAACTGGTTGTCAGACAGGAAGCAAAGAGTAGGAGTAAATGGGGACTTTTCAGAATGGCAGGCAGTGACTAGTGGGGTACCGCAAGGTTCTGTGCTGGGGCCCCAGCTGTTTACATTGTACATTAATGATTTAGACGAGGGGATTAAATGTAGTATCTCCAAATTTGCGGATGACACTAAGTTGGGTGGCAGTGTGAGCTGCGAGGAGGATGCTATGAGGCTGCAGAGTGACTTGGATAGGTTAGGTGAGTGGGCAAATGCATGGCAGATGAAGTATAATGTGGACAAATGTGAGGTTATCCACTTTGGTGGTAAAAACAGAGAGACAGAATATTATCTGAATGGTGACAGATTAGGAAAAGGGGAGGTGCAACGAGACCTGGGTGTCATGGTACATCAGTCATTGAAGGTTGGCATGCAGGTACAGCAGGCGGTTAAGAAAGCAAATGGCATGTTGGCCTTCATAGCGAGGGGATTTGAGTACAGGGGCAGAGAGGTGTTGCTACAGTTGTACAGGGCCTTGGTGAGGCCACACCTGGAGTATTGTGTACAGTTTTGGTCTCCTAACCTGAGGAAGGACATTCTTGCTATTGAGGGAGTGCAGCGAAGGTTCACCAGACTGATTCCCGGGATGGCGGGACTGACCTATCAAGAAAGACTGGATCAACTGGGCTTGTATTCACTGGAGTTCAGAAGAATGAGAGGGGATCTCATAGAAACGTTTAAAATTCTGACGGGTTTAGACAGGTTAGATGCAGGAAGAATGTTCCCGATGTTGGGGAAGTCCAGAACCAGGGGTCACAGTCTAAGGATAAGGGATAAGCCATTTAGGACCGAGATGAGGAGAAACTTCTTCACCCAGAGAGTGGTGAACCTGTGGAATTCTCTACCACAGAAAGTAGTTGAGGCCAATTCACTAAATATATTCAAAAAGGAGTTAGATGTAGTCCTTACTACTAGGGGAATCAAGGGGTATGGTGAGAAAGCAGGAAGGGGGTACTGAAGTTGCATGTTCAGCCATGAACTCATTGAATGGCGGTGCAGGCTAAAGGGCCGAATGGCCTACTCCTGCACCTATTTTCTATGTTTCTATGTGTCAGTGTAAGGGTTACACGGTGCGTTAGCCGAATGCTTGCCCACGATGCCTCCGTAGCCAAATAGCCTGCTGATGTCCGCCATTCAGGTTCATCTACAGAGAATGTGCGTTCCTCCCATTCCGGCCTGTTGCCCATCCCCCGATTCCCATCTCTCCACCATCGGTGGCCGTGCCTTCAGCTGCCTGGGCCCCAAGCTCTGGAACTCCCTCCCTAAACCTCTCCACCTCTCTCTCCCTTTAAGACGCTCCTTAAAACCAACCTCTTTGACCCAGCTTTTGCTCTCCTGTCCCTGATATCACCTTCTGTGGCTCGGGGTCAGATATTGTCCGATAATCGCTTCTCTGAAGTGACGCGAGACGTTTTACTGCATTAAGTGCACTCTCTCAGTACTGTCCCTCCGACAGTGCGGCACTCCCTCAGTACTGCCCCTCCGACAGTGCGGCACTCCCTCAGTACTGCCCCTCCGACAGTGCGGCACTCCCTCAGTACTGTCCCTCCGACAGTGCGGCACTCCCTCAGTACTGCCCCTCCGACAGTGCGGCACTCCCTCAGTACTGTCCCTCCGACAGTGCGGCACTCCCTCAGTACCGCCCCTCCGACAGTGCGGCTCTCCCTCAGTACTGCCCCTCCGACAGTGCGGCACTCCCTCAGTACCGCCCCTCCGACAGTGCGGCTCTCCCTCAGTACCGCCCCTCCGACAGTGCGGCGCTCCCTCAGTACTGCCCCTCCGACAGTGCGGCGCTCCCTCAGTACTGCCCCTCCGACAGTGCGGCACTCCCTCAGTACTGCCCCTCCGACAGTGCGGCTCTCCCTCAGTACCGCCCCTCCGACAGTGCGGCGCTCCCTCAGTACTGCCCCTCCGACAGTGCGGCGCTCCCTCAGTACTGCCCCTCCGACAGTGCGGCACTCCCTCAGTACCGCCCCTCCGACAGTGCGGCACTCCCTCAGTACTGCCCCTCCGACAGTGCGGCGTTCCCTCAGTACTGCCCCTCCGACAGTGCGGCGCTCCCTCAGTACTGCCCCTCCGACAGTGCGGCGTTCCCTCAGTACTGCCCCTCCGACAGTGCGGCGTTCCCTCAGTACTGCCCCTCCGACAGTGCAGCGCTCCCTCAGTACTGCCCCTCCGACAGTGCGGCACTCCCTCAGTACTGCCCCTCCGACAGTGCAGCACTCCCTCAGTACTGCCCCTCCGACAGTGCGGCACTCCCTCAGTACTGCCCCTCTGACAGTGCGGCGCTCCCTCAGCACTGCCCCTCCGACAGTGCGGCACTCCCTCAGTACTGCCCCTCCGACAGTGCGGCACTCCCTCAGTACTTCCCCTCCGACAGTGCGGGGCTCCCTCAGTACTGCCCCTCCGACAGTGCGGCACTCCCTCAGTACCGCCCCTCCGACAGTGCGGCGCTCCCTCAGTACTGCCCCTCCGACAGTGCGGCACTCCCTCAGCACTGACCCTCCGACAGTGCGGGGCTCCCTCAGTACCGCCCCTCCGACAGTGCGGCACTCCCTCAGTACTGCCCCTCCGACAGTGCGGCGCTCCCTCAGTACTGCCCCTCCGACAGTGCGGCTCTCCCTCAGTACCGCCCCTCCGACAGTGCGGCACTCCCTCAGTACTGCCCCTCTGACAGTGCAGCACTCCCTCAGTACTGCCCCTCCGACAGTGCGGCACTCCCTCAGTACTGCCCCTCTGACAGTGCGGCGCTCCCTCAGCACTGCCCCTCCGACAGTGCGGCACTCCCTCAGTACTTCCCCTCCGACAGTGCGGCGCTCCCTCAGTACTGCCCCTCCGACAGTGCGGCACTCCCTCAGTACCGCCCCTCCGACAGTGCGGAGCTCCCTCAGTACCGCCCCTCCGACAGTGTGGCACTCCCTCAGTACCGCCCCTCCGACAGTGTGGCACTCCCTCAGTACTGCCCCTCCAACAGTGCGGCGCTCCCTCAGTACCGCCCCTCCGACAGTGCGGCGCTCCCTCAGTACTGCCCCTCTGACAGTGCGGCACTCCCTCAGTACTGCCCCTCCGACAGTGCGGCACTCCCTCAGTACCGCCCCTCCGACAGTGAGGCGCTCCCTCAGTACCGCCCCTCCGACAGTGCGGCACTCCCTCAGTACTGCCCCTCTGACAGTGCGGCACTCCCTCAGTACTGCCCCTCCGACAGTGCGGCGCTCCCTCAGTACTGCCCCTCCGACAGTGCAGCACTCCCTCAGTACCGCCCCGCCGACAGTGAGGCGCTCCCTCAGTACCGCCCCTCCGACAGTGCGGCACTCCCTCAGTACCGCCCCTCCGACAGTGAGGCGCTCCCTCAGTACTGCCCCTCCGACAGTGCGGCACTCCCTCAGTACTGCCCCTCCGACAGTGCGGCACTCCCTCAGTACTGCCCCTCCGACAGTGCGGCACTCCCTCAGTACTGCCCCTCCGACAGTGCGGCACTCCCTCAGTACTGCCCCTCCGACAGTGCGGCACTCCCTCAGTACTGCCCCTCCGACAGTGCGGCGCTCCCTCAGTACCGCCCCCCCGACAGTGCGGCGCTCCCTCAGTACCACCCCTCCGACAGTGCGGGGCTCCCTCAGTACCGCCCCTCCGACAGTGCGGCGCTCCCTCAGTACTGCCCCTCCGACAGTGCGGCACTCCCTCAGTACTGCCCCTCCGACAGTGCGGCGCTCCCTCAGTACTGCCCCTCCGACACTCCCTCAGTACTGCCCCTCTGACAGTGCAGCACTCCCTCAGTACTGCCCCTCCGACAGTGCGGGGCTCCCTCAGTACTGCCCCTCCGACAGTGCGGCGCTCCCTCAGTACTGCCCCTCCGACAGTGCGGGGCTCCCTCAGTACCGCCCCTCCGACAGTGCGACACTCCCTCAGTACCGCCCCTCCGACAGTGCGGCAC
Organism: Pristiophorus japonicus; assembly: GCF_044704955.1. NCBI lineage: Eukaryota > Metazoa > Chordata > Chondrichthyes > Pristiophoridae > Pristiophorus > Pristiophorus japonicus. Next base: position 1,740,820 of record NC_092006.1, read on the forward strand.
TCCCTCAGTACCGCCCCTCCGACAGTGCGACACTCCCTCAGTACCGCCCCTCCGACAGTGCGGCACTCCCTCAGTACTGCCCCTCCGACAGTGCGGCGCTCCCTCAGTACTGCCCCTCCGACAGTGCGGCACTCCCTCAGTACTGCCCCTCCGACAGTGCGCCGCTCCCTCAGTACTGCCCCTCCGACAGTGCGGCGCTCCCTCAGTACCGCCCCTCCGACAGTGCGGCACTCCCTCAGTACCGCCCCTCCGACAGTGCGCCGCTCCCTCAGTACTGCCCCTCCGACAGTGCGCCGCTCCCTCAGTACCGCCCCTCCGACAGTGCGGCACTCCCTCAGTACCGCCCCTCCGACAGTGCGGCGCTCCCTCAGTACTGCCCCTCCGACAGTGCGGCGCTCCCTCAGTACCGCCCCTCCGACAGTGCGGCACTCCCTCAGTACCGCCCCTCCGACAGTGCGGCACTCCCTCAGTACTGCCCCTCCGACAGTGCGGCGCTCCCTCAGCTCTGTCCCTCCGACAGTGCGGCGCTCCCTCAGTACCTCCCCTCCGACAGTGCGGCGCTCCCTCAGTACTGCCCCTCCGACAGTGCGGTACTCCCTCAGTACTGCCCCTCCGACAGTGCGGCGCTCCCTCAGCTCTGTCCCTCCGACAGTGCGGCGCTCCCTCAGTACCTCCCCTCCGACAGTGCGGCGCTCCCTCAGTACCTCCCCTCCGACAGTGCGGGGCTCCCTCAGCACTGCCCCTCCGACAGTGCGGGGCTCCCTCAGCACTGCCCCTCCGACAGTGCGGGGCTCCCTCAGCACTGCCCCTCCGACAGTGCGGCGTTCCCTCAGCCGGGTGAACAGGAAGCTGCACTGTTGAGGGATGAAGTGCATCGAACGTTATCCCAACTGATCACAGGCTCCGGTTCTCCGGACCCTGGAGCTTCTGCCAGCACTGCCGAGGAATGGACCAATGAGGTGGTTCGTTGACCCAATGGCGGTTTTGAAGATGACGAGAGGGTTGGGATCGAGTCGAGCCGGAGGAACGTCGCTCTCTGGCGAGTGGATCAGTAACATGAGGACATCGATTTCAACATGTAGTTGGCCAAAGATCCAGAGAGGGGGATGAGGAGACGCGGGAGAGCTGTCGGGATCAGCAAGGCTCAACCAGCCGAGGTGGACCAGTACTCGAGGGTGGGGCTTAGAGGCAACATGCCTTTGTTACCTCGAGACTCGACTCGTCCAATGCTCCCTGCCCACATTCTCCTCTCCGTAAACTGGAGCTGCCCCGTGTCCTAACTCACACCCAGTCCCACTCACCCATCGCCCCCTGTGCTCACTGACCCCGTGTCCTAACTCACACCCAGTCCCACTCACCCATCGCCCCCTGTGCTCACTGCCCCGTGTCCTAACTCACACCCAGTCCCACTCACCCATCGCCCCCTGTGCTCACTGCCCCGTGTCCTAACTCACACCCAGTCCCACTCACCCATCACCCCCTGTGCTCACTGCCCCGTGTCCTAACTCACACCCAGTCCCGCTCACCCATCACCCCCTGTGCTCACTGACCCCGTGTCCTAACTCACACCCAGTCCCACTCACCCATCATCCCCTGTGCTCACTGACCCCGTGTCCTAACTCACACCCAGTCCCACTCACCCATCACCCCCTGTGCTCACTGCCCCCGTATCCTAACTCACACCCAGTCCCACTCACCCATCGCCCCCTGTGCTCACTGCCCCGTGTCCTAACTCACACCCAGTCCCACTCACCCATCACCCCCTGTGCTCACTGACCCCGTGTCCTAACTCAGACCCAGTCCCACTCACCCATCACCCCCTGTGCTCACTGACCCCGTGTTCTAACTCACACCCAGTCCCACTCACCCATCACCCCCTGTGCTCACTGCCCCGTGTCCTAACTCACACCCAGTCCCACTCACCCATCACCCCCTGTGCTCACTGACCCCGTGTCCTAACTCGCACCGAGTCCCACTCACCCATCACCCCCTGTGCTCACTGCCCCGTGTCCTAACTCACACCCAGTCCCACTCACCCATCACCCCGTGCTCACTGCCCCGTGTCCTAACTCGCACCGAGTCCCACTCACCCATCACCCCCTGTGCTCACTGACCCCGTGTCCTAACTCGCACCCAGTCCCACTCACCCATCACCCACTGTGCTCACTGACCCCGTGTCCTAACTCACACCCAGTCCCACTCACCCATCACCCCCTGTGCTCACTGACCCCGTGTCCTAACTCGCACCGAGTCCCACTCACCCATTACCCCCTGTGCTCACTGACCCCGTGTCCTAACTCGCACCCAGTCCCGCTCACCCATCACCCCCTGTGCTCGCTGCCCCGTGTCCTAACTCGCACCCAGTCCCACTCACCCATCACCCCCTGTGCTCACTGCCCCGTGTCCTAACTCACACCCAGTCCCGCTCACCCATCACCCCCTGTGCTCACTGCCCCGTGTCCTAACTCACACCCAGTCCCGCTCACCCATCACCCCCTGTGCTCGCTGCCCCCGTGTCCTAACTCACACCCAGTCCCGCTCACCCATCACCCCCTGTGCCCCGTGTCCTAACTCACACCCAGTCCCGCTCACCCATCACCCGCTGTGCTCACTGCCCCGTGTCCTAACTCGCACTCAGTTCCACTCACCCATCACCCCCTGTGCTCGCTGCCCCGTGTCCTAACTCGCACCGAGTCCCGCTCACCCATCACCCCCTGTGCTCACTGCCCCGTGTCCTAACTCACACCCAGTCCCACTCACCCATCACCCCCTGTGCTCACTGCCCCGTGTCCTAACTCACACCCAGTCCCACTCACCCATCACCCCCTGTGCTCACTGCCCCGTGTCCTAACTCACACCCAGTCCCACTCACCCATCACCCCCTGTGCTCACTGACCCCGTGTCCTAACTCACACCCAGTCCCACTCACCCATCACCCCCTGTGCTCACTGACCCGTGTCCTAACTCACACCGAGTCCCACTCACCCATCACCCCCTGTGCTCACTGCCCCGTGTCCTAACTCACACACAGTCCCACTCACCCATCACCCCCTGTGCTCACTGCCCCCGTGTCCTAACTCACACCCAGTCCCGCTCACCCATCACCCCCTGTGCTCACTGCCCCGTGTCCTAACTCACACCCAGTCCCACTCACCCATCACCCCCTGTGCTCACTGCCCCGTGTCCTAACTCACACCCAGTCCCACTCACCCATCACCCCCTGTGCTCACTGCCCCCGTGTCCTAACTCACACCGAGTCCCACTCACCCATCACCCCCTGTGCTCACTGCCCCCGTGTCCTAACTCACACCCAGTCCCACTCACCCATCACCCACTGTGCTCACTGACCCCGTGTCCTAACTCACACCCAGTCCCACTCACCCATCACCCCCTGTGCTCACTGACCCCGTGTCCTAACTCACACCCAGTCCCACTCACCCATCACCCCCTGTGCTCACTGACCCGTGTCCTAACTCACACCGAGTCCCACTCACCCATCACCCCCTGTGCTCACTGCCCCGTGTCCTAACTCACACACAGTCCCACTCACCCATCACCCCCTGTGCTCACTGCCCCCGTGTCCTAACTCACACCCAGTCCCGCTCACCCATCACCCCCTGTGCTCACTGCCCCGTGTCCTAACTCACACCCAGTCCCACTCACCCATCACCCCCTGTGCTCACTGCCCCGTGTCCTAACTCACACCCAGTCCCACTCACCCATCACCCCCTGTGCTCACTGCCCCGTGTCCTAACTCACACCCAGTCCCACTCACCCATCACCCCCTGTGCTCACTGACCTACATGGGTTCCCAGTCGAGAAATGCCTCGATTTCAAAATACTTGTTCTTATTTACAAATCCCTATATGGTCTCGCCCCTCCCCATCTCTGTAACCCGCTCCAGCCACTACACCCCTCCCTATCTCTGTAACCTCCTCCAGCCCCAACACCCCTCCCTATCTCTGTAACCTCCTCCAGCCTCTACACCCCTCCCTATCTCTGTAACCTCCTCCAGCCCCAACACCCCTCCCTATCTCTGTAACCTCCTCCAGCCCCTACACCCCTCCCAATCTCTGTAACCTCCTCCAGCCCCTACACCCCTCCCAATCTCTGTAACCTCCTCCAGCCCCGACACTGTTCCCTATCTCTGTAACCTCCTCCAGCCCCTACACCCCTCCCAATCTCTGTAACCTCCTCCAGCCCCTACACCCCTCCCTATCTCTGTAACCTCCTCCAGCCCCTACACCCCTCCCAATCTCTGTAACCTCCTCCAGCCCCGACACCGTTCCCTATCTCTGTAACCTCCTCCAGCCCCTACACCCCTCCCAATCTCTGTAACCTCCTCCAGCCCCTACACCCCTCCCTATCTCTGTAACCTCCTCCAGCCCCTACACCCCTCCCAATCTCTGTAACCTCCTCCAGCCCCTACACCCCTCCCTATCTCTGTAACCTCCTCCAGCCCCTACACCCCTCCCTATCTCTGTAACCTCCTCCAGCTCCTACACACCTCCCTATCTCTGTAACCCCCTCCAGCCCCCTAGACCCCTCCACTTCTCCCTATCTCTGTAACCCCCTCCAGCCCCTACACCCCTCCCTATCTCTGTAACCCCCTCAAGCCCCTACACCCCTCTCTATCTCTGTAACCCCCTCCAGCCCCTCCGAGATCTCTGCCCTCCTCCAATTCTGCCCTCTTGCCTATCCCCTGATTTCCATCACTCCACCATCGGTGGCCGTGCCTTTAGCTGCCTGGGCCCCAAGCTCTGGAACTCCCTCCCTAAACCTCTCCGCCTCTCTCTCCTCCTTTAAGACGCTCCTTGAAACCGACCTCTGTGACCCAGCTTTTGATCTCCTGCCCCTAATATCTCTTTGTGTGGCTCGGGGTCAAATTATTGTGTTTTGTCTTAAAACACTCGTGTGCAGCGCCATGGGAGGCTATACAAATGCAGGTTGTTGTTGAAGCTCAGCGTTGCGGACAAACAAATGAGGGAGGTGGGACTGAGCAAACCTGCTCTCTCTCAGAGCCGGCAGAGGCCAGGGGCCAAACGGGCATCTTCTGTGCTCGAAGGTCCAATGACTCACGCACTACTCCCCCCCACTCCCCCCCACTCTTTCCCCACAGCCCGGCACATTTCCAGTATTTATCCAATTCCCGGTTTGAAAGTCACTATTGAATCTGCTCCCACCGCCCTTTCAGGCAGCGCGTTCCCGATCACAACAACTCGCTGCGTAAACACATTCTCCCCCTCTCCCCCTCTGGTTCCATCGCCGATTATCGTCAATCTGTGTCCCTCTGGTTCCATCGCCGATTATCGTCAATCTGTGTCCCTCTGGTTCCATCGCCGATTATCGTCAATCTGTGTCCCTCTGGTTACCCGCCCTCCTGCCCCCGGGAACAGTGTCTCCCGATTTACTCGATCAAAACCCCTCGTGATTTTGAACACCTCGATCAAATCTCCTCTCAACCTTCCCTGCTCCAAGGGGAACAACTCCGGCTTCTCCAGTCTCTCCCCATCACTGAAGCCCCTCATCCCCCGGGACCCTTCTGGTCAATCTCCCCCGCCCCCTCTCTAACACCCTCACATCCTGATGGGCGGTGCCCAGAATTGGACTTCATCTAACTCCCTTTTGAATATATTTAGTGAATTGGCCTCAACAACTTTCTGTGGTAGAGAATTCCACAGGTTCACCACTCTCTGGGTGAAGAAGTTTCTCCTCATCTCGGTCCTAAATGGCTTACCCCTTATCCTCAGACTGTGACCTCTGGTTCTGGACTTCCCCAACATCGGGAACATTCTTCCTGCATCTAACCTGTCCAGTCCCGTCAGAATTTTATATGTTTCTATGAGATCCCCTCTCATTCTTCTAAACTCCAGTGAATACAGGCCCAGTTGATCCAGTCTCTCCTCATATGTCAGTCCTGCCATCCCGGGAATCAGTCTGGTGAACCTTCGCTGCACTCCCTCAATAGCAAGAACGTCCTTCCTCAGATTAGGAGACCAAAACTGAACACAATATTCCAGGTGAGGCCTCACCAAGGCCCTGTACAACTGCAGTAAGACCTCCCTGCTCCTGTACTCAAATCCTCTCGCTATGAAGGCCAACATACCATTTGCCTTCTTCACCGCCTGCTGTACCTGCATGGCAACTTTCAATGACTGATGTACCATGACACCCAGGTCTCGTTGCACCTCCCCTTTTCCTAATCTGCCACCATTCAGATAATATTCTGCCTTCCTGTTTTTGCCCCCAAAATGGATAACCTCACATTTATCCACATTATACTACATCTGCCATGTATTTGCCCACTCACCTAACCTGTCCAAGTCACCCTGCCGCCTCTTAGCATCCTCCTCACAGCTCACACCGCCACCCAGCTTAGTGTCATCTGAAAACTTGGAGATATTACATTCAATTCCTTCATCTAAATCATTGATGTATATTGTAAATAGCTGGGGCCCCAGCACTGATCCCTGCTTCTGATGGGGGTCCAAGGGCCACACATCGCCCAACTGTCAATTCTGCACAGTGACTGTTTAATGAGCACAGGAGGATCCCATTGGGCCCATCCAGCCCGTGCTGTGCCGGCTCTGTGACAGAGCGACCCAATCAGTCCCACTCCCCCCGCTCTTTCCCCACAGCCCGGCACATTTCCAGTATTTATCCGATTCCCGGTTTGAAAGTCACTATTGAATCTGCTCCCACCGCCCTTTCAGGCAGCGTGTTCCCGATCACAACAACTCGCTGAGTAAACACATTCTCCCCCTCTCCCCCTCTGGTTCCATCGCCGATTATCGTCAATCTGTGTCCCTCTGGCTCCATCGCCGATTATCGTCAATCTGTGTCCCTCTGGTTCCATCGCCGATTAACTCGCTCCGAGCCCCGCTCACCCATCACCCCCTTCCCCACATTACAACAGTGAGCACACTCCGAAAAAGATCATGATTGGCTGTAAAGCCAATCCGGAGACTGTGAAAGGCGCTATATAGATGCAAAGATCTTTCTTTTTCTTGTTTAAAACTCACTAGTGTTGAGTTTTTAAGCCTCCAACTCGAAAATACCCCCGTTATAATTCGGGGGGGGGGAACAGGACTGAGCGCGGGACACCCCCCACCCCCCGACAATCTTCCTACACCCCCCCTTCGCCCATTCCTTCCCCTTCCACACCTCCTGTCTTCCCCCTTTACCCCTCTCCCCTCTCCCTCCCTTCCCCCTTTACCCCTCTCCCCTGACTCCCTCCCTTCCCCCTCCTGCTCCCTTCCTTCTCCCCTCTCCTTCCCTTCCCCCTCTCCCCCCCCCGCTCCCTCCCTTCCCCCTCCCGCTCCCTCCCTCCTTCCTTTCCCCCTCCCACTCCCTCCCTGCCCCCCTCTCCCTCCCTTCCCCCTCCTGCTCCCTTCCTTCTCCCCTCTCCCTCCCTTCCCCCCTCCCCCCTACTCCCTCCCTTCCCCCTCCTGCTCCCTTCCTTCTCCCCTCTCCCTCCCTTCACCCCTCTCCCCCCCCGCTCCCTCCCTTCCCCCTCCCGCTCCCTCCCTTCCCCCCCTCCTTCCTTTCCCCCTCCCATTCCCTCCCTGCCCCCCTCTCCCTCCCTTCCCCCCCTCCCCCCCACTCCCTCCCTTCCCCCTCCCTGCCCCCCTCTCGCTCCCTTCCCCCCCTCTCCCTCCCTTCCCCCCCTCTCCCCCCCCCCCCGCTCCCTCCCTTCCCCCTCCCACTCCCTCCCTTCCCCCCTCTCCCTCCCTTCCCCCCCTCTCCCTCCCCTCCCCCCCGCATGTCCCAACATAAATGGCGAGATGTACCGAGGGAAGTGAATGAAGAGAAAAGCAAAGTGTGGAATGACTGAGGGAGGGGTGGGGGTGGGTGAATGAATGAGAAAGACAGGGTGGGGGGGGGGGGAGGTGTAAAGGCGGGTTAGTTGCGGTCGGGAAATCAAGAACAAAGTTACAGCAGAACTGATCGTTGTCTGTAAAATACGTTTAATAATATTTTCATGGAAATTATTAGGTGAATCACTTCATAGAAGTTGTGAGTTCTGATCATGCAGGGGCAGAGTTCCCGGCTCCCAGGGTGCGAGGGGAGGCCCTCGGTTAGCTGTGGGCTCGTTCCTCCTTCCTCGAGTTCGGAGATGTGTTGTTTTTTGAGGAATGAGGAGGCAGTGGAGGGGAGGGTGATCGGGGAGGAGGAGGAGGAGGGGGGGGGAGGGGAGTTTAGAACCCCGATACGTTGAGGTAAAGTGTGCCGAGGATGGTTAGAAGGAGGCAGCGGCTCTGGTTACCTGTCAGGTGGGCGGCCCGGCCCAGGGCGGCCGTTTGGGTGGGAGCCATGGGCGCGGGGGTCCCGGCCAGATCGGCAGCCCGGGTACGCGGGCCCTCCTCCGGCTCCAGCCTCCGCCTCTCCCCCAGGCCCCCCGAGGGGTCAGAGGGGGCCCACCGCTGCCCGCCGGGGAGGGGCTGGCCGCGGGCTCCCGGGCCGGAGCGTTGGGCGTCGGTGCCCGCCGCCGGGGACTGCGGTTTGGTCGGCGCGGCGGTCTCGGCGAGCGGCCCCCGCCAGGGGCTGCCGGAACTTTCCCGCCCCGCTGCCTCGAAAGCGTCCCCGGCCGCCGGCCGGCGCCCCGGGACGGCAGTCCGGCGCGGAGCAGTCGCGTCGCTCTCGGCCGGGGGGTCTCCCGACGCGCCCTCCGGCTCCCCGCTCCCGCCGGCGGCTCGGGGCGGGCCGGACGGGGCCCCCGGGTCGCCGAGCAGCTCCGCGGGATCCTGTGCCGGGACGCCAGCGGAGGGGCCGGCGCTGGGAGGGGCCGCGGGGAGATGCCACGGAGTCGGCTCGCGGTTTTGGCTCCTCATCCGGGTGTAGGAGGTCAACAGCAGCCCGGGCGGGGTGGCCCCAGGGCCTGAGGCCTTGCGGCCTGTCGTGCGGGCTCCCGGCCCGGGAGCCCCCTCCGGATTCGACGTCTCGCTCCCGCCGCGGTGTAGCGCGTGCCGCGTTCCTTCACCGGCGGCCCGGCTGCCCGCTGTCTGTCGTGTCCCCGCTCCGCGGGCGGCAGGTCCGGCCAGTTCCGTGGTCCCGTCCCCCCCGGGAGCCGAGGCCCGGGCCCGGTCGGCGAGCCCCCCTCGCGTCCCCGGCTCGCCGCGGCCCAAAGGCGATGGGGCCTCCGCGGCCGGCGGGGAGCCCGGTGTCGCGGCGGAGGGTCCCGTGGCAGGTCGGTCGCCGGACAGCGTCTCCCGCCCGCCTGGGGCCAGGGTCCCCGGTCCGCTGGCCTTCTCCCGGGTGCCGCCGATCCCCAGACCCCGAGACACAGCCGGCCCCTCACGCTCCAGAAACTGGCCTAGAAGAGAGAAGGGAGGGGGGGGTGGTGGGGAGGTTCGGAGGGGAGGGGGGGGAGAGACAGTATACGAGAAGGCTAGTAAACGGATCAAGCTGCTCGCCGAGTGTCACCGGCGCGAAGGAAACCCGAGCTCGACCCCCCCCCCGCCCGAAAAAAGGCGACAAATTCTCAAGTGTTCGCGGAGGTGAGGGAGCGACCGGGAGGGAGAGGCAGGAGGGAGTGCACAGGGTACAGGGTACAGGGGCTGGGACAGGGGGCACCGGGGTATAGGGTAGGTCGGGACCCTGGGGACAAGAGGAGGCCCATTCAGCCCCTGGAGCCTGTTACACAGGAACAGGAGGAGGCCCATTCAGCCCCTCGAGCCTGTTACACAGGAACAGGAGGGGGCCCATTCAGCCCCTCGAGCCTGTTACACAGGAACAGGAGGCCCATTCAGTCCCTCGAGCCTGTTACACAGGAACAGAGGAGGCCCATTCAGCCCCTCGAGCCTGTTACACAGGAACAGGAGGAGGCCCATTCAGTCCCTCGAGCCTGTTACACAGGAACAGGAGGAGGCCCATTCAGTCCCTCGAGCCTGTTACACAGGAACAGGAGGAGGCCCATTCAGCCTGTTCTGCCATTCCATTAAATCTTGGCTGATCTGCATCTTAACTCCGTCTACCGGTTGGATGAAGGGGGGATCAGACTTGGCCGTAATGTCTCCCCTCCCATGGCTCACGACTCATGCAATAGGATTGGCCTCTTTGGAACTGTGTAAGTGGCCTCAATTTTAAAATTCTCATCGTTGTGTTGAAATCCCTCCGTGGTCTCCACTCTCTCTAACCTCCTCCAGCCCCTACACCCCTCCCTATCTCTGTAACCCCCTCCAGCCCCTACACCCCTCCCTATCTCTGTAACCCCCTCCAGCCCCTACACCCCTCCCTATCTCTGTAACCCCCTCCAGCCCCTACACCCCTCCCTATCTCTGTAACCCCCTCCAGCCCCTACACCCCTCCCTATCTCTGTAACCTCCTCCAGCCCGACACCCCTCCCTATCTCTCTAACCCCCTCCAGCCCCTACACCCCTCCCTATCTCTGTAACCCCCTCCAGCACCGACACCCCTCCCTATCTCTGTAACCTCCTCCAGCACCTACACCCCTCCCTATCTCTGTAACCCCCTCCAGCCCCTACACCCCTCCCTATCTCTCTAACCCCCTCCAGCCCGACACCCCTCCCTATCTCTCTAACCTCCTCCAGCCCGACACCCCTCCCTATCTCTGTAACCTCCTCCAGCCCTAAACTCCTCCCTATCTCTCTAACCTCCTCCAGCACCTACACCCCTCCCTATCTCTGTAACCTCTTCCAGCCCGACACCCCTCCCTATCTCTCTAACCCCCTCCAGCCCCTACACCCCTCCCTATCTCTGTAACCTCCTCCAGCACCTACACCCCTCCCTATCTCTGTAACCCCCTCCAGCCCCTACACCCCTCCCTATCTCTCTAACCCCCTCCAGCCCCTAC
>NC_092006.1:1751832-1793066 GCF_044704955.1 Pristiophorus japonicus
CCCACACACACACCCCTCAAACCCCCCCCCCCCCCACACACACACCCCTCAAACCCCCCCCACACACCCCCCCCCCCACTCCCCCCCCCCCGCGCCGGGTCTCGGGGAGTTACCGAGGAAGCAGAAGGCTCCGTGGAGGGAGCCGGGGGGCAGGAACCCGGTCTGGTTGCGGAAGGCGTACAGAGTCTTGACCCCGGACAGCTTGCCCCCACAGCGCTCGCGGGGGGTAACGATGGGGTACCGCACGCTGCCGTCTGCCAGCCAGCCTGGCACACAGTGGTCCAGTCCCACGCTCCACGCCGCGTACAGCTCGCCCGTGCTGGCCAACCGCGAGCCTTGCTCCTCGCACAACCTCCCCGCCTCCTCCAGGGTCAGGCTGTCCGACTCGCTGACCAGGATCGTCCCTGCAACACAAAGACAGGTTCGGCATTTACATAGTGCCTGGCACCACCTCACAACATCCCACAGCAGCCTTTAGTGAGTGCGCTCACTGTTGTATTGTGGGAAACGCGGCAGCTCAATGTGTGCACAGCAAGATCCCACACACAACGATGTGATAATGACCCGGATCATCTGTTTTAGTGATGTTGGTCGAGGGATAAATATTGGCCCCAGGACACCGGGGAGAACTCCCCCTGCTCTTCTTCCAATAGTGGCCCCGGGATCTTTTACATCCGCCCGAGAGGGCAGACGGGGCCTCGGTTTAACATCTTATCTGAAAGATGGCCCCTCCGACAGTGCGGCACTCCCTCAGTACCATCCCTCCAACAGTGCGGGGCTCCCTCAGTACTGCCCCTCCGACAGTGCGGCACTCCCTCAGTACTGCCCCTCCAACAGTGCGGGGCTCCCTCAGTACTGCCCCTCCGACAGTGCGGCACTCCCTCAGTACTGCCCCTCCGACAGTGCGGCGCTCCCTCAGTACTGCCCCTCCGACAGTGCAGCGCTCCCTCAGTACCGCCCCTCCGACAGTGCGGGGCTCCCTCAGTACCGCCCCTCCGACAGTGCGGCACTCCCTCAGTACTGCCCCTCCGACAGTGCGGCGCTCCCTCAGTACTGCCCCTCCGACAGTGCGGCACTCCCTCAGTACTGCCCCTCCGACAGTGCGGCACTCCCTCAGTACTGCCCCTCCGACAGTGCGGCACTCCCTCAGTACTGCCCCTCTGACAGTGCGGCGCTCCCTCAGTACTGCCCCTCCCACAGTGCGGCGCTCCCTCAGTACTGCCCCTCCCACAGTGCGGCACTCCCTCAGTACTGCCCCTCCGACAGTGCGGCGCTCCCTCAGTACTGCCCCTCCGACAGTGCGGCACTCCCTCAGCACTGCCCCTCCGACAGTGGGAGAGGACAGGTGACCAAAGCTGGGTCACAGAGGTGGGTTTTAAGGAGCGTCTTGAAGGAGGAAAGAGAGGTGGAGAGGTGGAGAGGTTTAGGGAGGGAGTTCCAGAGCTCGGGGCCCAGGCAGCTGAAGGCACGGCCACCGATGGTGGAGCGATGGGAATCGGGGATGGGCAAGAGGGCAGAATTGGAAATTGGAGCAACGTGTACCTTCTAAAGTCCTCAACGTAGCAGTAAACGTCATACATGTCCTCCGGGGTCTTGGGTGCCGTAGTTACGGACACCAGGGAATCCGTCCATGTCGCCGTAGCAACCCGCCCGTGGGGTCTGGATGGGATACCTGGAGAACATGGTTAGAAACAGCTTCAGGTGTTGGGGCGACAAATACATTCACAGAGCCCAACACCAAACCCCCGGCCAACTCGGGGGGAGGTGTCGGGGGAGGTGTCGGGGGAGGTGTCGGGGGGAGAGTGTCGGGGGAGGTGTCGGGGGAGGTGTCGGGGGAGGGGGGAGGTGTCGGGGGAGGGTCGGGGGAGGGGGAGGTGTCGGGGGAGGTGTCGGGGGAGGTGTCGGGGGAGGGGGAGGTGTCGGGGGAGGGGAGGTGTCGGGGGAGGGGGGAGGTGTCGGGGGAGGGGGGAGGTGTCGGGGGAGGTGTCGGGGGAGGTGTCGGGGGAGGTGTCGGGGAGGTGTCGGGGGAGGGGGAGGTGTCGGGGGAGGTGTCGGGGGGAGGGGGGAGGTGTCGGGGGAGGTGCCGGGGAGGGGGGAGGTGTCGGGGGAGGTGCCGGGGGAGGGGGAGGTGTCGGGGGAGGTGTCGGGGGAGGTGTCGGGGGAGGTGTCGGGGGAGGGGGAGGTGTCGGGGGAGGTGTCGGGGGAGGTGTCGGGGGAGGTGTCGGGGGAGGGGGGGAGGTGTCGGGGGAGGTGTCGGGGGAGGTGTCGGGGGAGGGGGGGAGGTGTCGGGGGAGGGGGGGAGGTGTCGGGGGAGGGGGGGAGGTGTCGGGGAGGTGTCGGGGGAGGTGTCGGGGGAGGTGTCGGGGGAGGTGTCGGGGGAGGTGTCGGGGGAGGGGGAGGTGTCGGGGGAGGGGGGAGGTGTCGGGGGAGGGGGGAGGTGTCGGGGGAGGTGTCGGGGGAGGTGTCGGGGGAGGGGGGGGAGGTGTCGGGGGAGGGGGGGAGGTGTCGGGGAGGGGGGAGGTGTCGGGGGAGGGGGAGGTGTCGGGGGAGGGGGGGAGGTGTCGGGGGAGGTGTCGGGGGAGGTGTCGGGGGAGGGGGGGGAGGTGTCGGGGGAGGTGTCGGGGGAGGTGTCGGGGGAGGGGGGGAGGTGTCGGGGGAGGTGTCGGGGGAGGGGGGGGGAGGTGTCGGGGGAGGTGTCGGGGGAGGTGTCGGGGGAGGTGTCGGGGGAGGGGGGGAGGGGGGAGGTGTCGGGGGAGGGGGGGAGGTGTCGGGGGAGGTGTCGGGGGAGGTGTCGGGGGAGGGGGGGGAGGTGTCGGGGGAGGTGTCGGGGGAGGGGGAGGTGTCGGGGGAGGTGTCGGGGGAGGTGTCGGGGAGGGGGGGGAGGTGTCGGGGGAGGGGGGGGAGGTGTCGGGGGAGGTGTCGGGGGAGGGGGGGGTGTCGGGGGAGGTGTCGGGGGAGGTGTCGGGGGAGGGGGGTGGTGTCGGGGGAGGTGTCGGGGGAGGTGTCGGGGGAGGTGTCGGGGGAGGGGGGAGGTGTCGGGGGAGGGGGGAGGTGTCGGGGGAGGTGTCGGGGGAGGGGGGAGGTGTCGGGGGAGGTGTCGGGGGAGGTGTCGGGGGAGGTGTCGGGGGAGGGGGGGAGGTGTCGGGGAGGGGGAGGTGTCGGGGGAGGTGTCGGGGGAGGGGGGAGGTGTCGGGGGAGGTGTCGGGGGAGGGGGGAGGTGTCGGGGGAGGGGGGAGGTGTCGGGGGAGGTGTCGGGGGAGGGGGGAGGTGTCGGGGGAGGTGTCGGGGGAGGTGTCGGGGGAGGGGGGAGGTGTCGGGGGAGGGGGGAGGTGTCGGGGGAGGGGGGAGGTGTCGGGGGAGGGGGGGAGGTGTCGGGGGAGGGGGGGGGGGAGGTGTCGGGGAGGTGTCGGGGGAGGTGTCGGGGGAGGTGTCGGGGGAGGTGTCGGGGGAGGGGGGGGGAGGTGGGGAGGTGTCGGGGAGGTGTCGGGGGAGGGGGGGGAGGTGTCGGGGGAGGTGTCGGGGGAGGGGGGGAGGTGTCGGGGGAGGGAGGGGGGAGGTGTCGGGGGAGGTGTCGGGGGAGGTGTCGGGGGAGGGGGGGAGGTGTCGGGGGAGGGAGGGGGAGGTGTCGGGGGAGGTGTCGGGGGAGGTGCCGGGGGAGGGGGAGGTGTCGGGGGAGGTGTCGGGGGAGGGGGGGGAGGTGTCGGGGGAGGGGGGAGGTGTCGGGGGAGGGGGGAGGTGTCGGGGGAGGTGTCGGGGGAGGTGTCGGGGGAGGTGTCGGGGGAGGTGTCGGGGGAGGGGGGGGGAGGTGTCGGGGGAGGTGTCGGGGGAGGTGCCGGGGGAGGGGGAGGTGGGAGGTGCCGGGGGAGGGGGAGGTGTCGGGGGAGGTGTCGGGGGAGGGGGGGGGAGGTGTCGGGGGAGGGGGGAGGTGTCGGGGGAGGTGTCGGGGAGGGGGGGGGGGGAGGTGTCGGGGGAGGTGTCGGGGGAGGTGCCGGGGGAGGGGAGGTGTCGGGGGGAGGTGTCGGGGGAGGTGTCGGGGGAGGGGGAGGTGTCGGGGGAGGTGTCGGGGGAGGGGGGGAGGTGTCGGGGGAGGGGGGAGGTGTCGGGGGAGGTGTCGGGGGAGGTGTAGTAGGGGGAGGTGTCGGGGGAGGGGGGAGGTGTCGGGGGAGGTGTCGGGGAGGGAGGGGGAGGGGGGAGGTGTCGGGGGAGGTGTCGGGGGAGGGGGAGGTGTCGGGGGAGGGGGAGGTGTCGGGGGAGGGGGAGGTGTCGGGGGAGGGGGGGGAGGTGTCGGGGGAGGGGGAGGTGTCGGGGGAGGGGGAGGTGTCGGGGGAGGTGTCGGGGGAGGTGTCGGGGGGGAGGGGGAGGTGTCGGGGGAGGTGTCGGGGGAGGTGTCGGGGAGGGGAGGTGTCGGGGGAGGTGTCGGGGGAGGGGGGAGGTGTCGGGGAGGGGGGAGGTGTCGGGGGAGGGGGGGAGGTGTCGGGGGAGGGGGGAGGTGTCGGGGGAGGGGGGAGGTGTCGGGGAGGGGGAGGTGTCGGGGGAGGGGGGAGGTGTCGGGGAGGTGTCGGGGGAGGGGGAGGTGTCGGGGGAGGTGTCGGGGGAGGTGTCGGGGGAGGTGTCGGGGGAGGGGGAGGTGTCGGGGAGGGGGAGGTGTCGGGGGAGGTGTCGGGGGAGGGGGGGAGGTGTCGGGGGAGGTGTCGGGGGAGGTGTCGGGGGAGGGGGGGGGAGGTGTCGGGGGAGGTGTCGGGGGAGGTGTCGGGGGAGGTGTCGGGGGAGGGGGAGGTGTCGGGGGAGGGGGGAGGTGTCGGGGGAGGGGGAGGTGTCGGGGGAGGGGGAGGTGTCGGGGGAGGGGGGAGGTGTCGGGGGAGGGGGGGAGGTGTCGGGGGAGGGGGAGGTGTCGGGGGAGGGGGAGGTGTCGGGGGGGGGGGGAGGTGTCGGGGGAGGGGGGGGAGGTGTCGGGGGAGGTGTCGGGGGGGGGGGGAGGTGTCGGGGGAGGGGGGGGGGGAGGTGTCGGGGGAGGTGTCGGGGGAGGGGGAGGTGTCGGGGGAGGTGTCTGCCTCAGGACGTCCCAAAGCGCTTTGCAACCAATGAAATACTTTTGTTGCACAGGAAACGCAGGAGCCCAATGCGCACAGCAAGCTCCCACAAACAGCAACGTGATAATGACCCACATCATCTGTTGGTTGAGGGATCGCCGATGATAACTGCCCCTCCGACAGTGCGGCGCTCCCTCAGTACTGCCCCTCCGACAGTGCGGCACTCCCTCAGTACTGCCCTCCGACAGTGTGGCACTCCCTCAGTACTGCCCCTCCGACAGTGCGGCACTCCCTCAGTACTGCCCCTCCGACAGTGTGGCACTCCCTCAGTACTGCCCCTCCGACAGTGCGGCACTCCCTCAGTACTGCCCCTCCGACAGTGCAGCACTCCCTCAGTACTGCACCTGCGACAGTGCGGCACTCCCTCAGTACTGCCCCTCCGACAGTGCGGCACTCCCTCAGTACTGCCCCTCCGACAGTGTGGCACTCCCTCAGTACTGCCCCTCCGACAGTGCAGCACTCCCTCAGTACTGCCCCTCCGACAGTGCGGCGCTCCCTCAGTACTGCCCCTCCGACAGTGTGGCACTCCCTCAGTACTGCCCCTCCGACAGTGCAGCACTCCCTCAGTACTGCCCCTCCGACAGTGCGGCACTCCCTCAGTACTGCACCTGCGACAGTGCGGCACTCCCTCAGTACTGCCCCTCCGACAGTGCGGCACTCCCTCAGTACTGCACCTGCGACAGTGCGGCACTCCCTCAGTACTGCCCCTCTGACAGTGCGGCACTCCCTCAGTACTGCACCTGCGACAGTGCGGCACTCCCTCAGTACTGCCCCTCCGACAGTGCGGCACTCCCTCAGTACTGCCCCTCCGACAGTGTGGCACTCCCTCAGTACTGCCCCTCCGACAGTGCAGCACTCCCTCAGTACTGCCCCTCCGACAGTGCGGCGCTCCCTCAGTACTGCCCCTCCGACAGTGTGGCACTCCCTCAGTACTGCCCCTCCGACAGTGCAGCACTCCCTCAGTACTGCCCCTCCGACAGTGCGGCACTCCCTCAGTACTGCCCCTCTGACAGTGCGGCACTCCCTCAGTACTGCACCTGCGACAGTGCGGCACTCCCTCAGTACTGCCCCTCCGACAGTGCGGCACTCCCTCAGTACTGCCCCTCCGACAGTGTGGCACTCCCTCAGTACTGCCCCTCCGACAGTGCAGCACTCCCTCAGTACTGCCCCTCCGACAGTGCGGCGCTCCCTCAGTACTGCCCCTCCGACAGTGTGGCACTCCCTCAGTACTGCCCCTCCGACAGTGCAGCACTCCCTCAGTACTGCCCCTCCGACAGTGCGGCACTCCCTCAGTACTGCCCCTCTGACAGTGCGGCACTCCCTCAGTACTGCACCTGCGACAGTGCGGCACTCCCTCAGTACTGCCCCTCCGACAGTGCGGCACTCCCTCAGTACTGCCCCTCCGACAGTGTGGCACTCCCTCAGTACTGCCCCTCCGACAGTGCAGCACTCCCTCAGTACTGCCCCTCCGACAGTGCGGCACTCCCTCAGTACTGCCCCTCTGACAGTGCGGCACTCCCTCAGTACTGCCCCTCCGACAGTGCGGCGCTCCCTCAGTACTGCCCCTCCGACAGTGTGGCACTCCCTCAGTACTGCCCCTCCGACAGTGCAGCACTCCCTCAGTACTGCCCCTCCGACAGTGCGGCACTCCCTCAGTACTGCCCCTCTGACAGTGCGGCACTCCCTCAGTACTGCACCTGCGACAGTGCGGCACTCCCTCAGTACTGCCCCTCCGACAGTGCGGCACTCCCTCAGTACTGCCCCTCCGACAGTGTGGCACTCCCTCAGTACTGCCCCTCCGACAGTGCAGCACTCCCTCAGTACTGCCCCTCCGACAGTGCGGCACTCCCTCAGTACTGCCCCTCTGACAGTGCGGCACTCCCTCAGTACTGCACCTGCGACAGTGCGGCACTCCCTCAGTACTGCCCCTCCGACAGTGCAGCACTCCCTCAGTACTGCCCCTCCGACAGTGCGGCACTCCCTCAGTACTGCCCCTCCGACAGTGCGGCACTCCCTCAGTACTGCCCCTCCGACAGTGCAGCACTCCCTCAGTACTGCCCCTCCGACAGTGCAGCACTCCCTCAGTACCGCTCCTCCGACAGTGCGGCACTCCCTCAGTACTGCCCCTCCGACAGTGCAGCACTCCCTCAGTACCGCTCCTCCGACAGTGCAGCACTCCCTCAGTACTGCCCCTCCGACAGTGCAGCACTCCCTCAGTACTGCCCCTCCGACAGTGCGGCGCTCCCTTAGTACTGCCCCTCCGACAGTGCAGCACTCCCTCAGTACCGCTCCTCCGACAGTGCGGCACTCCCTCAGTACTGCCCCTCCGACAGTGCGACGCTCCCTCAGTACAGCCCCTCCAACAGTGCAGCACTCCCTCAGTACTGCCCCTCCGACAGTGCGGCACTCCCTCAGTACTGCCCCTCCGACAGTGCAGCACTCCCTCAGTACCGCTCCTCCGACAGTGCAGCGCTCCCTCAGTACTGCCCCTCCGACAGTGCGACGCTCCCTCAGTACTGCCCCTCTG
Organism: Pristiophorus japonicus; assembly: GCF_044704955.1. Lineage (NCBI taxonomy): Eukaryota > Metazoa > Chordata > Chondrichthyes > Pristiophoridae > Pristiophorus > Pristiophorus japonicus. The sequence continues at coordinate 1,759,450 of NC_092006.1, forward strand.
ACAGTGCGGCACTCCCTCAGTACCGCCCCTCCGACACTCCCTCAGTACTGCCCCTCTGACAGTGCGGCGTTCCCTCAGTACCGCCCCTCCGACAGTGCGGCGCTCCCTCAGTACTGCCCCTCCGACAGTGTGGTGCTCCCTCAGTACTGCCCCTCCGACACTCCCTCAGTACCGCCCCTGCGACAGTGCAGCGCTCCCTCAGTACTGCCCCTCCGACAGTGCGGCACTCCCTCAGTACTGCCCCTCCGACAGTGCGGCACTCCCTCAGTACTGCCCCTCCGACAGTGCGGCGCTCCCTCAGCACTGCCCCTCCGACAGTGCGGCACTCCCTCAGTACCGCCCCTCCGACAGTGCGGCACTCCCTCAGTACTGCCCCTCCGACACTCCCTCGGAAACACGCGGCGGACTCACCGGACGGTCTGGTCTGACAGCCAGCCAGCGTCACATTGCTCGTATCCGCTGGCGTAGGCAGCCTGCAGCTGCTCGGGCGTGGCAATCCTGGCGCCTATCTCCTGGCACACCCGTTGTGCCTTGGTGAAGTTGAAGGCGTATCTGGTGGAACCATCGCGGTAGTGGAAGACCACGCCTGCGGGGAGCAAAGGCCGCGGTTAGTCGGCGAGGATCAGGTCACTCCTCCCGCCCTCCATCTCCCCCTCTCCCCTGGCCGCTAGCGATGGAGCAGGGTCACATCGAGTCTTACTGCGATTATACCGGGCCCTGGTGAGACCACACCTGGAGTATTGTGCACAGTTTGGGTCTCCTTACCTAAGGAAGGATATACTTGCCACAGAGGGAGTGCAGCGAAGGTTCACCAGACTGATTCCTGGGATGGGGGGATTGTCCTACGAGGAGAGATTGAGCAGACTGGGCCGATATTCTCTGGAGTTTAGAAGAATGAGAGGTGATCCCATTGAAACATACAACATTCTTACAGGGATTGACAGGGTAGATGCAGGGAGGGTGTTTCCCCCCGGGCTGGGGAGTCTAGAACCAGGGGTCACACAGTCTCAGAATAAGGGGTCGGCCATTGAGGACTGAGATGAGGAGGAATTTCTTCACTCAGAGGGAGGTGAATCTTTGGAATTCTCTGCCCCAGAGGGCTCTGGAGGCTCAGTCGTTGAGTATATTCAGGGCCGAGATCGAGAGGTTTCTGGATGTTAAGGGACTTGAGGGATCGGGCGGGAAAGTGGAGTTGAGCTCGAAGATCAGCCGTGATCTCGCTGAATTGGATTGGACGTCATCAAGGTCCAGGTCGGCGATTGGAGCGTTTGGCAGGTACAGCGGGAGCTCGAGGTCGGGGGCGAAGGAGCGGCGAGAGATTGTAGAGGGATGTGATCGAGGCCCCGGGGGGAGGCGAGGGACCCAGGGGCAGCACGGGCCCAGCCCACACACTGTGTGCGATATGTGGGCGCACTGGGTCCGTGCAGCAGAGCCTGGTCTCCAGTCGTCCTGGTTAACCCTTGCCCCTGGACCCAGACCTCGCTCTGTCAAGCCCCGTGTGGTGGCTGGTGTGCAATGGTCACCCCACGTTAAAACAATCCACCCCCAGGGCATCTCCCACCCTTCAGGATGGAGTTCGGGATCGGGAATATTAGGTCCTTCACTGAAACACCTGGGAACTCATTCCCTTTTTGGCGTGGGAGCAAGTCATCCTCGCTTCGAGGGACCGCTTATGGTGAATGGTGAGCAGTCTCACGGGATCGAATGGCCAACTCCTGCTCCTCATTCTGGTGTTGTTGGGTTGCTGTGTACCTCACGCAAGCGGCCATGGTCCCCGCCCAAGGTGTTCGCATCATTGCCCCTGCCAACGTCGAACACACTTCCTCCCTTTCAGCAAGGGTCTCCGAACCATATATATCCCCAGCCCCGCACCCCACCCCACACACACACCCACACCCGGCCCCTGAGGTGCTGAGGCCAATCGGTGCCATGATGCTTCCCTCCCCTTCCCCCCTCCCCCAGACCCCCGAGGTGCTGAGGCCAATCGGTGCAGATCCGGGGCTGCCCCTCGCTGGCCCAGACAGCTGTACCCCAGCGAGCCACGGGGGGGAAAAGGGTTCAACGCCCGCTCATCCTCTGTAAAATAGCACGCACAGCACGATCCCGCCAGCGGCGATGAGGTGCCTGGGGTATTGGACAAGGGAACGATGTGGGCCGGGGAACAGCGGCCGTGGGGGTCTCTCCATACCATCACACCGCACAGGAGGATCCCACTGCGCCCATCCAGCCCGTGCTGTGCCGGCTCTGTGACAGAGCGACCCAATCAGTCCCACTCCCCCCCACTCTTTCCCCACAGCCCGGCACATTTCCAGTATTTATCCAATTCCCGGTTTGAAAGTCACTATTGAATCTGCTCCCACCGCCCTTTCAGGCAGCGCGTTCCCGATCACAACAACTCGCTGCGTAAAAACATTCTCCCCCCTCTCCCCCTCTGGTTCCATCGCCGATTATCGTCAATCTGTGTTCCTCTGGTTCCATCGCCGATTATCGTCAATCTGTGTCCCTCTGGTTCCATCGCCGATTATCGTCAATCTGTGTCCCTCTGGTTCCATCGCCGATTATCGTCAATCTGTGTCCCTCTGGTTCCATCGCCGATTATCGTCAATCTGTGTCCCTCTGGTTCCATCGCCGATTATCGTCAATCTGTGTCCCTCTGGTTCCATCGCCGATTATCATCAATCTGTGTCCCTCTGGTTCCATCGCCGATTATCGTCAATCCGTGTCCCTCTGGTTCCATCGCCGATTATCGTCAATCTGTGTCCCTCTGGTTCCATCGCCGATTATCATCAATCTGTGTCCCTCTGGTTCCATCGCCGATTATCGTCAATCTGTGTCCCTCTGGTTCCATCGCCGATTATCGTCAATCTGTGTCCCTCTGGTTACCCACCCTCCTGCCCCCGGGAACAGTGTCTCCCGATTTACTCGATCAAAACCCCTCGTGATTTTGAACACCTCGATCAAATCTCCTCTTAACCTTCTCTGCTCCAAGGGGAACAACCCCGGCTTCTCCAGTCTCTCCCCATCACTGAAACCCCTCATCCCCCGGGACCGTTCTGGTCAATCTCCCCCGCCCCCTCTCTAACACTTTGACATCCGTCCTAAGGTGCGATGCTCAGAATTGGACACAATACTCCAGCGGAGGCCGAACCATTGATTTATAAAGGTTTAGCGGAACATTTTATGTCTACCCGAGAGGGCAGTCATCCTCGTTCGAGGGATCGCCGATGATAACTGCCCCTCCGACAGTGCGGGGCTCCCTCAGTACTGCCCCTCCGACAGCGCAGTGCGGCGCTCCCTCAGTACTGCACCTCCGACAGTGCGGCACTCCCTCAGTACTGCCCCTCCGACAGCGCAGTGCGGCGCTCCCTCAGTACTGCACCTCCGACAGTGCGGCACTCCCTCAGTACTGCCCCTCCGACAGTGCGGCGCTCCCTCAGTACCGCCCCTCCGACAGTGCGGCACTCCCTCAGTACTGCCCCTCCAACAGTGCGGCGCTCCCTCAGTACCGCCCCTCCGACAGTGCGGCATTCCCTCAGCACTGCCCCTCCGACAGTGCGGCGCTCCCTCAGTACTGCCCCTCTGACAGTGCGGCACTCCCTCAGTACTGCCCCTCCGACAGTGCGGCGCTCCCTCAGTACTGCCCCTCCAACAGTGCGGCGCTCCCTCAGTACTGCCCCTCCGACAGTGCGGCGCTCCCTCAGTACTGCCCCTCCGACAGTGCGGCACTCCCTCAGTACTGCACCTCCGACAGTGCGGCACTCCCTCAGTACTGCACCTCCGACAGTGCGGCACTCCCTCAGTACTGCCCCTCCGACAGTGCGGCACTCCCTCAGTACCGCCCCTCCGACAGCGCAGTGCGGCGCTCCCTCAGTACCGCCCCTCCGACAGTGCGGCGCTCCCTCAGTACCGCCCCTCCGACAGTGCGGCACTCCCTCAGTACCGCCCCTCCGACAGTGCTGCGCTCCCTCAGTACTGCACCTCCGACAGTGCGGCACTCCCTCAGTACTGCACCTCCGACAGTGCGGCACTCCCTCAGTACCGCCCCTCCGACAGTGCGGCACTCCCTCAGTACTGCCCCTCCGACAGTACGGCGCTCCCTCAGTACTGCCCCTCCGACAGTGCGGCACTCCCTCAGTACTGCACCTCCGACAGTGCGGCACTCCCTCAGTACTGCCCCTCCGACAGTGCGGCACTCCCTCAGTACTGCACCTCCGACAGTGCGGCACTCCCTCAGTACTGCCCCTCCGACAGTACGGCGCTCCCTCAGTACCGCCCCTCCGACAACGCAGTGCGGCACTCCCTCAGTACCGCCCCTCCGACAGTGCGGCACTCCCTCAGTACTGCACCTCCGACAACGCAGTGCGGCGCTCCCTCAGTAGTGCCCCTCCGACAGTGCGGCACTCCCTCAGTACTGCACCTCCGACAACGCAGTGCGGCGCTCCCTCAGTACCGCCCCTCCGACAGTGCGGCGCTCCCTCAGTACCGCCCCTCCGACAGCGCAGTGCGGCGCTCCCTCAGTACCGCCCCTCCGACAGTGCGGCACTTCCTCAGTACTGCCCCTCCGACAGTGCGGCACTCCCTCAGTACCGCCCCTCCGACAGTGCGGCACTCCCTCAGTACCGCCCCTCCGACAGTGCGGCGCTCCCTCAGTACCGCCCCTCCGACAGTGCGGCGCTCCCTCAGTACTGCCCCTCCGACAGTGCGGCACTTCCTCAGTACTGCCCCTCCGACAGTGCGGCACTCCCTCAGTACTGCCCCTCCGACAGTGCGGCACTTCCTCAGTACTGCCCCTCCGACAGTGCGGCACTTCCTCAGTACTGCCCCTCCGACAGTGCAGCACTCCCTCAGTACTGCCCCTCCGACAGTGCGGCGCTCCCTCAGTACTGCCCCTCCGACAGTGCAGCACTCCCTCAGTACCGCCCCTCCGACAGCGCAGTGCGGCGCTCCCTCAGTACCGCCCCTCCGACAGTGCGGCGCTCCCTCAGTACCGCCCCTCCGACAGTGCGGCACTCCCTCAGTACCGCCCCTCCGACAGTGCGGCACTCCATCAGTACCGCCCCTCCGACAGTGCGGCACTCCCTCAGTACCGCCCCTCCGACAGTGCGGTGCTCCCTCAGTACCGCCCCTCCGACAGTGCGGTGCTCCCTCAGTACCGCCCCTCCGACAGTGCGGCACTCCCTCAGTACCGCCCCTCCGACAGTGCGGTGCTCCCTCAGTACCGCCCCTCCGACAGTGCGGCACTCCATCAGTACCGCCCCTCCGACAGTGCGGCACTCCCTCAGTACCGCCCCTCCGACAGTGCGGTGCTCCCTCAGTCCCGCCCCTCCGACAGCGCAGTGCGGCACTCCCTCAGTCCCGCCCCTCCGACAGCGCAGTGCGGCGCTCCCTCAGCACGGCTGGCGAGCGTTACCTTTGACCTCGAGCTCGGCGAGGTCCTGTGCGTCGTCGATCCCGTGCTGGACCTCGCAGCGATAAATGCCCGTGTCGTTACTGAGCAGCCCGTGGATGGCGAGGGAGACGTCGGTGGGACTGGCCGGGTAGTTGGGCAGTGCCACGCGGTGATGGTATCGCTCGCTCACCTTCACCTTCAGCACTGTGGCCACCAGGATATCCGACTCGTTGCCGTCGCGCACCACACTCCACTTGACGCGGGGCGCGGCGGGGGTCCGGGGACCCTCGCCGTACGAGGCGAAGCACGGGATGGTCACCCCTCCTCCCAGTACGCCCCGCAATGGCAGCACCATGCCCGTCGTCACATTCAGCCACTTGGTCTCGTCTGGGGGGGGGGGGAGGGAAAAGGTACGGGTCATCGAAACATCGACAATAGGAGCAGGAGTCGGCCATTCGGCCCCTCGAGTCTGCACCGCCATTCAATATGGTCATGGCTGATCCTCTATCCCAACACCATATTCCTGCTTTCTCTCCATACCCCTGGATGCCTTTTGTGTCTCGAAATCTATCTATCTCCCTCTTAAATATATTCAGTGACGGCCTCCACAGCCTTCTGTGGTCGAGAATTCCACAGGTTCACCTCCCTCCGAGTGAAAACATTTCTCCTCATCTCGCTCCTAAATTCCCTCCCTCCATCTATCTTCCCTCCATTCGTCACTCTCACTCTCTCCATCCCTCACTCACAATCTCCCTCTCTCTTTCATTCCCTCCATCCCCATCCCTCATTTACTCCCTCCCTCCTGCCTTCTCTCCCTATACTGCCTTCCATCCCTCCCTTGCTCCCTCCATCTCTCTCTCTCTCTCTCTCCCTCCCTCCATTTCTTCATTCTTCTGCCCTCCCTCCCTGTCCCTCCTTCCCTCGCTCCATCTCCCTCCCTCCCTCCCTCGCTCCCTGTCTCTCTCGATCTCTCCCTCCCTCCCTGTCTCTCCCACCTTTGTTCCCAATCCCACCCTATCTCTCTCTCTCCCTCCCTGTCTCTCCCTCCTTCGCTCCCTGTCTCTCCCTCCTTCGCTCCTTGTCTCTCCCTCCCTCGCTCCCTGTCTTTCCCTATCTCTTTCTCGCTCCCTCTCCGTCTCTCCCACCCTCGCTCCCTGACTCTCTCTATCTCCCTCCCTGTCTCTCCCACCTTTGTTCCCTATCTCTCTCTCTCTCTCCCTGTCTCTCCCTCCCTCGCTCCCTGTCTCTCCCTATCTCTCTCTCCCTCCCTATCTCTTTCTCGCTCCCTGTCTCTCCCACCCTCGCTCCCTGTCTCTCTCTATCTTCCTCCCTGTCTCTCCCACCTTTGTTCCCTATCTCTCTCTCTCCCTCCCTCCCTCGCTCCCTCCCTATCTCTATCTCCCTCCCTGTCTCTCCCTCCCTCGCTCCCTGTCTCTCCCTATCTCTTTCTCGCTCCCTGTCTCTCCCACCCTCGCTCCCTGTCTCTCCCTATCTCTCTCTATTTCTATCTCCCTCCCTGTCTCTCACTCCCTCCATCCCTGCCATTGTACAAAAGACAGAGTCAAAGCAGAACCCCCCCCTGGGAACTTTGGTTCCCTACGAGGAGACACACCGCGAATGGCCAGGACAGGAAATGGCTACGTATTCCCGGGGGGTCCTTACCCGCCAGTTCCCAGTGAGTGTGCACTGCTCTGTACCTGGTCTTAAGCTCAACAGTTGGAACAGTAATGAATAAAGTTAACTGTCGGGCGTATTACTGACTCGAACATTCCCAAATCTGTAATAAGGATCGCGCACGGTGAACAGATGACACTGGGAGTTGGGGGGAACATTTAATGGACGTGAATGAACACAGAATGGAGACCCTCTTACCCTGAGCTGTGTCCGACAATGGGAGAGCAGTGGATAGGTCCTTGATCAGGAGGATCAGCAACAGGTAGGTGAACATCTCTGTCCTACACATAAACGGCAGAGAATTTTGTTAGCATCTCATCGGTGTCCCAACCCCACAGGGGCAGAACAGTCTGCACACGGAACTGCACACACAGAATTAGGAGGCGGCGGCCATTCGGCCCCTCGATCCTGCCCCGCCATTCAATGAGATCACGGCTGATCTTCGAGCTCAACTCCACTTTCCCGCCCGATCCCTCAAGTCCATTAACATCCAAAAACCTATCGATCTCAGCCTTGAATATACTCACAGACTGAGCCTCCACAGCCCTCTGGGGCAGAGAATTCCAAAGATTCACCACCCTCTGAGTGAAGAAATTCCTCCTCATCTCAGTCCTCAATGGCCGACCCCTTATCCTGAGACTGTGTGACCCCTGGTTCTAGACTCCCCAGCCCCGGGGGAAACACCCTCCCTGCATTTACCCTGTCAATCCCTGTAAGAGTGTTGTATGTTTCAATGAGATCACCTCTCATTCTTCTAAACTCCAGAGAATATCGGCCCAGTCTGCTCAATCTCTCCCCAAAGGACAATCCCCCCCATCCCAGGAATCAGTCTGGTGAACCTTCGCTGCACTCCCTCTGTGACAAGTATATCCTTCCTTAGGTAAGGAGACCCAAACTGTGCACAATACTCCAGGTGTGGTCTCCCCAGGGCCCGATATAGTCGCAGTACCTGTGGAGACAGAACGACATCTCGCAACGTGACACCCGTTGTTTATTTCAGGCGTTCCCCACTTCCTTCTCCCCGCCACTGGCGGCTGTGGCTTCAGCGGCCTCAGCCCCAAGCTCCGAAATTTATTTTTTTCTTTATTCATTCCCGGGATGCGGGTGTCGCTGGCCAAGGCCGGCATTTATTGCCCCTTGAGAAGGTGGTGGTGAGCCGCCTTCTTGAACCGCTGCAGTCCGTGTGGTGAAGGTGCTCCCACAGTGCTGTTAGGGAGGGAGTTCCAGGATTGTGACCCAGCGACGATGAAGGAACGGCCGATATATTTCCCAGTCGGGATGGTGTGTGACTGGGAGGGGAACGTGGAGGTGGTGGTGTTCCCATGGACCTGCTGCCCTTGACCTTCTAGGGGGTCTCCTAACCTGAGGAAGGACGTTCTTGCTATTGAGGGGGTGCAGTGAATGTTCACCAGACTGATTCCCGGGATGGCTGGGCTGACATATGAGGAGAGACTGGATCGACTGGGCCTGTATTCACTGGAGTTTAGAAGGATGAGGGGGGATCTCATAGAAACATATAAAATTCTGACGGGACTGGACAGGTTAGATGCAAGAAGAATGTTCCCGATGTTGGGGAAGTCCAGAACCAGGGGTCACAGTCTAAGGATAAGGGGGAAGCCATTTAGGACCGAGATGAGGAGAAACTTCTTCACCCAGAGAATTGTGAACCTGTGGAATTCTCTACCACAGAGAGTTGTTGAGGCCAGTTCGCTGGATATATTCAAAAGGGAGTTAGATGTGGCCCTTACGGCTAAAGGGATCAAGGGGTATGGAGAGAAAGCAGGAATGGGGTACTGAGGGAATGATCAGCCATGATCTTATTGAATGGTGGTGCAGGCTCGAAGGGCCAAATGGCCTGTTCCTGCACCTAGTTTCTATGTTTCTATGGGAGGGGTGTAAGGGGCTGGAGGAGGTTACAGAGATAGGGAGGGGTGTAGGGGCTGGAGGAGATTACACAGATAGGGAGGGGTGTAGAGGCTGGAGGAGGTTACAGAGATAGGGAGGGGAGTAGGGGCTGGAGGGGGTTACAGAGATAGGGAGGGGTGTAGGGGCTGGAGGAGGTTACAGAGATAGGGAGGGGTGTAGGGGCTGGAGGAGGTTACAGAGATAGGGAGGGGTGTAGGGGGTGACTGAGATAGGGAGGGGTGTAGGGGGTTACAGAGGTAGGGAGGGGTGTAGGGGGTTACAGAGATAGGGAGGGGTGTAGGGGGTTACTGAGATAGGGAGGGGTGTAGGGGGTTACTGAGGTAGCAGGGGTGTAGGGGCTGGAGGAGGTTACAGAGATAGGGAGGGGTGTAGGGGCTGGAGGAGGTTACAGAGATAGGGAGGGGTGTAGGGGCTGGAGGAGGTTACAGAGATAGGGAGGGGTGTAGGGGCTGGAGGAGGTTACAGAGATAGGGAGGGGTGTAGGGGCTGGAGGAGGTTACAGAGATAGGGAGGGGTGTAGGGGCTGGAGGAGGTTACAGAGATTGGGAGGGGTGTAGGGGTTGGAGGAGGTTACAGAGATAGGGAGGGGCGTAGGGGCTGGAGGGGGTTACAGAGATAGGGAGGGGTGTAGGGGCTGGAGGGGGTTACAGAGTTAGGGAGGGGTGTAGGGGCTGGATGAGGTTACAGAGATAGAGAGGGGTGTAGGGGGTTACAGAGATAGGGAGGGGTGTAGGGGCTGGAGGGGGTTACAGAGATAGGGAGGGGTGTAGGGGCTGGAGGGAGTTACAGAGATAGGGAGGGGTGTAGGGGCTGGAGGAGGTTACAGAGATAGAGAGAGGTGTAGGGGGTTACAGAGATAGGGAGGGGTGTAGGGGCTGGAGGGGGTTACAGAGATAGGGAGGGGTGTAGGGGCTGGAGGGGGTTACAGAGATAGAGAGAGGTGTAGGGGGTTACAGAGATAGGGAGGGGTGTAGGGGCTGGAGGAGGTTACAGAGATAGAGAGGGGTGTAGGGGGTTACAGAGATAGGGAGGGGTGTAGGGGCTGGAGGAGGTTACAGAGATTGGGAGGGGTGTAGGGGCTGGAGGAGGTTACAGAGATAGGGAGGGGCGTAGGGGCTGGAGGGGGTTACAGAGATAGGGAGGGGTGTAGGGGCTGGAGGGGGTTACAGAGTTAGGGAGGGGTGTAGGGGCTGGATGAGGTTACAGAGATAGAGAGGGGTGTAGGGGGTTACAGAGATAGGGAGGGGTGTAGGGGCTGGAGGGGGTTACAGAGATAGGGAGGGGTGTAGGGGCTGGAGGGAGTTACAGAGATAGGGAGGGGTGTAGGGGCTGGAGGAGATTACAGAGATAGGGAGGGGTGTAGAGGCTGGAGGAGGTTACAGAGATAGGGAGGGGAGTAGGGGCTGGAGGGGGTTACAGAGATAGGGAGGGGTGTAGGGGCTGGAGGAGGTTACAGAGATAGGGGGGGGTGTAGGGGCTGGAGGAGGTTACAGAGATAGGGAGGGGTGTAGGGGGTGACTGAGATAGGGAGGGGTGTAGGGGGTTACAGAGGTAGGGAGGGGTGTAGGGGGTTACAGAGATAGGGAGGAGTGTAGGGGGTTACTGAGATAGGGAGGGGTGTAGGGGGTTACAGAGGTAGCAGGGGTGTAGGGGCTGGAGGAGGTTACAGAGATAGGGAGGGGTGTAGGGGCTGGAGGAGGTTACAGAGATAGGGAGGGGTGTAGGGGCTGGAGGAGGTTACAGAGATTGGGAGGGGTGTAGGGGCTGGAGGAGGTTACAGAGATTGGGAGGGGTGTAGGGGCTGGAGGAGGTTACAGAGATAGGGAGGGGCGTAGGGGCTGGAGGGGGTTACAGAGATAGGGAGGGGTGTAGGGGCTGGAGGGGGTTACAGAGTTAGGGAGGGGTGTAGGGGCTGGATGAGGTTACAGAGATAGAGAGGGGTGTAGGGGGTTACAGAGATAGGGAGGGGTGTAGGGGCTGGAGGGGGTTACAGAGATAGGGAGGGGTGTAGGGGCTGGAGGGAGTTACAGAGATAGGGAGGGGTGTAGGGGCTGGAGGAGGTTACAGAGATAGAGAGAGGTGTAGGGGGTTACAGAGATAGGGAGGGGTGTAGGGGCTGGAGGGGGTTACAGAGATAGGGAGGGGTGTAGGGGCTGGAGGGGGTTACAGAGATAGAGAGAGGTGTAGGGGGTTACAGAGATAGGGAGGGGTGTAGGGGCTGGAGGAGGTTACAGAGATAGGGAGGGGTGTAGGGGCTGGAGGGGGTTACAGAGATAGGGAGGGGTGTAGGGGCTGGAGGAGGTTACAGAGATTGGGAGGGGTGTAGGGGCTGGAGGAGTTACAGAGATAGGATGGGGTGTAGGGGGCTGGAGGAGGTTACAGAGATAGGGAGGGGTGTAGGGGATGGAGGGGGTTACAGAGATAGAGAGGGGTGTAGGGGCTGGAGGGGGTTACAGAGATAGGGAGGGGTGTAGGGGATGGAGGGGGTTACAGAGATAGGGAGGGGTGTAGGGGCTGGAGGAGTGTAGGGGCTGGAGGAGTTACAGAGATAGGGAGGGGTGTAGGGGCTGGAGGAGTTACAGAGATAGGGAGGGGTGTGGGGGAGTAGGGGGTTACAGAGATAGGGAGGGGTGTGGGGGAGTAGGGGGTTACAGAGATAGGGAGGGGTGTGGGGGAGTAGGGGGTTACAGAGATAGGGAGAGGTGTGGGGGAGTAGGGGGTTACAGAGATAGGGAGGGGTGTAGGGGGCTCGAGGGGGTTACAGAGATAGGGAGGGGTGTGGGGGAGTAGGGGGTTACAGAGATAGGGAGGGGTGTAGGGGCTGGAGGGGGTTACAGAGATAGGGAGGGGTGTAGGGGCTGGAGGGGTTACAGAGATAGGGAGGGGTGTAGGGGCTGGAGGAGTTAGAGATAGGGAGGGGTGTAGGGGGCTCGAGGGGGTTACAGAGATAGGGAGGGTGTAGGGGGTTGGAGGAGGTTACAGAGATAGGGAGGGGTGTGGGGGAGTAGGGGGTTACAGAGATAGGGAGGGGTGTGGGGGAGTAGGGGGTTACAGAGATAGGGAGGGGTGTGGGGGAGTAGGGGGTTACAGAGATAGGGAGGGGTGTAGGGGCTGGAGGAGTTACAGAGATAGGGAGGGGTGTGGGGGAGTAGGGGGTTACAGAGATAGGGAGGGGTGTAGGGGCTGGAGGAGTTACAGAGATAGGGAGGGGTGTAGGGGCTGGAGGAGTTACAGAGATAGGGAGGGGTGTGGGGGAGTAGGGGGTTACAGAGATAGGGAGGGGTGTGGGGGAGTAGGGGGTTACAGAGATAGGGAGGGGTGTGGGGGAGTAGGGGGTTACAGAGATAGGGAGGGGTGTAGGGGCTGGAGGAGTTACAGAGATAGGGAGGGGTGTAGGGGCTGGAGGAGTTACAGAGATAGGGAGGGGTGTGGGGGAGTAGGGGGTTACAGAGATAGGGAGGGGTGTGGGGGAGTAGGGGGTTACAGAGATAGGGAGGGGTGTAGGGGCTGGAGGGGGTTACAGAGATAGGGAGGGGTGTAGGGGCTGGAGGAGGTTACAGAGATAGGGAGGGGTGTGGGGGAGTAGGGGGTTACAGAGATAGGGAGGGGTGTGGGGGCTGGAGGAGTTACAGAGATAGGGAGGGGTGTGGGGGAGTAGGGGGTTACAGAGATAGGGAGGGGTGTGGGGGGTTGGAGGAGGTTACAGAGATAGGGAGGGGTGTAGGGGCTGGAGGAGGTTACAGGGATAGGGAGGGGTGTAGGGGCTGGAGGGGGTTACAGAGATAGGGAGGGGTGTAGGGGCTGGAGGGGGTTACAGAGATAGGGAGGGGTGTAGGGGCTGGAGGAGTTACAGAGATAGGGAGGGGTGTGGGGGAGTAGGGGGTTACAGAGATAGAGAGGGGTGTAGGGGCTGGAGGAGTTACAGAGATAGAGAGGGGTGTGGGGGAGTAGGGGGTTACAGAGATAGGGAGGGGTGTGGGGGAGTAGGGGGTTACAGAGATAGGGAGGGGTGTGGGGGAGTAGGGGGTTACAGAGATAGGGAGGGGTGTAGGGGCTGGAGGAGTTACAGAGATAGGGAGGGGTGTGGGGGAGTAGGGGGTTACAGAGATAGGGAGGGGTGTGGGGGAGTAGGGGGTTACAGAGATAGGGAGGGGTGAGATACCTCTCTCCCCCCTCCCCCCAGCTCCCTGGGTGTGAGCAGAATCTCTCACTCCCGGTCGATGGTCTGTGCCAAGTCTGATCATCCCACTCGAGCTGACACACAATGGGATCTCCCTTTGCAGTCAGCTCACACTTGCTGCAGTTACAAAGCCCTTTCCTTTTTCCTTAAAGCGACAAATACATTCAACGTTTTCCCCTAAACCGCCGACTCTTCCCCTCGCCCAATTAGCAAATAAACGGCGTCTCATTCTGCGGCTTAAATACGAAGGGTTTGCGTGTGGAGTGGGATCGGCTCGTGTGTAAACGTGTCACTGGTTGCGATCGCAGGCTCCCGTCGTTCCCGTAGCGTTGCCGCAGACTCTCCCGGAATTTACAGCCAATGAATTATCGCTTTTGTCCAGAACTTGGAATCGATTCCCTTCCGTTTCATCTCCCCGCATTCAGCTTCGAAAAGCAGGCTTCGCCGGGAATTTTAATGCACTGTCCGAGAGAGAGAGACGAGAGCGCGAGGGAGGCGAGAGAGCGCGAGGGAGGCGGAGAGAGCGCGAGGGAGGCGAGAGAGAGCGCGAGGGAGGCGAGAGAGCGCGAGGGAGGCGGAGAGAGCGCGAGGGAGGCGGAGAGAGCGCGAGGGAGGCGGAGAGAGCGCGAGGGAGGCGAGAGAGAGCGCGAGGGAGGCGAGAGAGCGCGAGGGAGGCGAGAGAGCGTGAGGGAGGCGGAGAGAGCGCGAGGGAGGCGAGAGAGCGCGAGGGAGGCGAGAGAGCGCGAGGGAGGCGAGAGAGAGCGCGAGGGAGGCGAGAGAGCGCGAGGGAGGCGAGAGAGAGCGCGAGGGAGGCGAGAGAGCGCGAGGGAGGCGGAGAGAGCGCGAGGGAGGCGGAGAGAGCGCGAGGGAGGCGGAGAGAGCGCGAGGGAGGCGGAGAGAGCGCGAGGGAGGCGGAGAGCGCGCGAGGGAGGCGGAGAGAGCGCGAGGGAGGCGGAGAGAGCGCGAGCGAGGCGAGAGAGCGCGAGGGAGGCGGAGAGAGCGCGAGGGAGGCGAGAGAGCGCGAGGGAGGCGAGAGAGCGCGAGGGAGGCGAGAGAGCGCGAGGGAGGCGGAGAGACGGGGAGGGCGCGCAGGGCACAAGAGAGATATTTGGGGGGGGGTGAGGGGAAGGGAGAAGGGGTGAGGAGGGGAAAGGCCTCCAGTTTGCGAGAGGTGGTCGGAGAGCCAGCATTAGCAGCGACCCCATCGGACACGGGGGGGGAAATACAGATTTGCCCCACTTTGCACCGCACGACCTCTGACCCACCAGTGGCCCTTTGCACCAGACTCAAATCGCCACGGCGATCGGTGGGGAGGTAGTTGAATGGCAAGCGAGGGGACTAATTATCGGCCGGCCATGGAGGGATTTGTAAACGAGGATGAGAATTTTGAAATCGAGGCATTGTTGGACTGGGAGCCAATGTAGGTCAGTGAGCACAGGGGGTGATGGGTGAGTGGGACTGGGTGCGAGTTAGGACACGGGGTCAGTGAGCACAGGGGGTGATGGGTGAGTGGGACTGGGTGTGAGTTAGGACACGGGGCAGTGAGCACAGGGGGCGATGGGTGAGTGGGACTGGGTGAGAGTTAGGTCACGGGTCAGTGAGCACAGGGGGTGATGGGTGAGTGGGACTCGGTGCGAGTTAGGACACGGGGTCAGCGAGCACAGGGGGTGATGGGTGAGTGGGACTCGGTGTGAGTTAGGACATGGGGCAGCGAGCACAGGGGGTGATGGGTGAGTGGGACTCGGGGCGAGTTAGGACATGGGGCAGTGAGCACAGGGGGTGATGGGTGAGTGGGACTGGGTGTGAGTTAGGACACGGGGTCAGTGAGCACAGGGGGTGATGGGTGAGTGGGACTGGGTGTGAGTTAGGACACGGGGTCAGTGAGCACAGGGGGTGATGGGTGAGTGGGACTCGGTGCAAGTTAGGACACGGGGCAGTGAGCACAGGGGGCGATGGGTGAGTGGGACTGGGTGTGAGTTAGGACACGTGGTCAGTGAGCACAGGGGGTGATGGGTGAGTGGGACTCGGTGCGAGTTAGGACACGGGGCAGTGAGCACAGGGGGCGATGGGTGAGTGGGACTGGGTGAGAGTTAGGACACGAGGCAGTGAGCACAGGGGGTGATGGGTGAGCGGGACTCGGTGCGAGTTAGGACACGGGGCAGTGAGCACAGGGGGTGATGGGTGAGTGGGACTCGGTGCGAGTTAGGACACGGGGTCACTGAGCACAGGGGGTGATGGGTGAGTGGGACTGGGTGTGAGTTAGGACACGGGGCAGTGAGCACAGGGGGTGATGGGTGAGTGCGACTGGGTGTGAGTTAGGACACGGGGTCAGTGAGCACAGGAGGTGATGGGTGAGTGGGACTGGGTGTGAGTTAGGACACGGGGTCAGTGAGCACAGGGGGTGATGGGTGAGTGGGACTGGGTGCGAGTTAGGACACGGGTCAGTGAGCACAGGGGTTGATGGGTGAGTGGGACTGGGTGCGAGTTAGGACACGGGTCAGTGAGCACAGGGGGTGATGGGTGAGTGGGACTGGGTGTGAGTTAGGACACCGGGCAGTGAACACAGTGGGTGATGGGTGAGTGGGACTGGGTGCGAGTTAGGACACGGGGCAGTGAACACAGTGGGTGATGGGTGAGAGGCACTGGGTGCGAGTTAGGACACGGGGCAGTGAGCACAGGGGGTGATGGGTGAGTGGGACTGGGTGTGAGTTAGGACACGGGTCAGTGAGCACAGGGGGTGATGGGTGAGTGGGACTGGGTGTGAGTTAAGACACGGGGTCAGTGAGCACAGGGGGTGATGGGTGAGTGGGACTCGGTGCAAGTTAGGACACGGGGCAGTGAGCACAGGGGGCGATGGGTGAGTGGGACTGGGTGTGAGTTAGGACACGGGGTCAGTGAGCACAGGGGGTGATGGGTGAGTGGGACTCGGTGCGAGTTAGGACACGGGGCAGTGAGCACAGGGGGCGATGGGTGAGTGGGACTGGGTGAGAGTTAGGACACGGGGCAGTGAGCACAGGGGGTGATGGGTGAGCGGGACTCGGTGCGAGTTAGGACACGGGGCAGCGAGCACAGGGCGTGATGGGTGAGTGGGACTGGGTGAGAGTTAGGACACGGGTCAGCGAGCACAGGGGGTGATGGGTGAGTGGGACTCGGTGCGAGTTAGGACACGGGGTCAGCGAGCACAGGGGGCGATGGGTGAGTGGGACTGGGTGTGAGTTAGGACACGGGGCAGTGAGCACAGCGGGTGATGAGTGAGTGGGACTCGGTGCAAGTTAGGACACGGGTCAGCGAGCACAGCGGGTGATGGGTGAGTGGGACTGGGTGTGAGTTAGGACATGGGGCAGTGAGCACAGGGGGTGATGGTGAGTGGGACACGGTGTGAGTTAGGACACGGGGTCAGTGAGCACAGGGAGCGATGGGTGAGTGGGACTGGGTGTGAGTTAGGACACGGGGTCAGTGAGCACAGGGGGTGATGGGTGAGCGGGACTGGGTGCGAGTTAGGACACGGGTCAGTGAGCACAGGGGGTGATGGGTGAGTGGGACTCGGGGCGAGTTAGGACACAGGGTCAGTGAGCACAGGGGGTGATGGGTGAGCGGGACTTGGTGTGAGTTAGGACACGGGGTCAGTGAGCACAGGGGGTGATGGGTGAGTGGTACTGGGTGTGAGTTAGGACACGGGGTCAGTGAGCACAGGGGGTGATGGGTGAGTGGGACTGGGTGTGAGTTAGGACACGGGTCAGTGAGCACAGGGGGTGATGGGTGAGTGGGACTGGGTGTGAGTTACGACACGGGGCAGTGAGCACAGGGGGTGATGGGTGAGTGGGACTGGGTGTGAGTTAGGACACGGGGCAGTGAGCACAGGGGGTGATGGGTGAGCGGGACTCGGTGCGAGTTAGGACACGGGGCAGTGAGCACAGGGGGTGATGGGTGAGTGGGACTCGGTGCGAGTTAGGACACGGGGTCACTGAGCACAGGGGGTGATGGGTGAGTGGGACTGGGTGTGAGTTAGGACACGGGGCAGTGAGCACAGGGGGTGATGGGTGAGTGCGACTGGGTGTGAGTTATGACACGGGGTCAGTGAGCACAGGAGGTGATGGGTGAGTGGGACTGGGTGTGAGTTAGGACACGGGGTCAGTGAGCACAGGGGGTGATGGGTGAGTGGGACTGGGTGCGAGTTAGGACACGGGTCAGTGAGCACAGGGGGTGATGGGTGAGTGGGACTGGGTGTGAGTTAGGACACCGGGCAGTGAACACAGTGGGTGATGGGTGAGTGGGACTGGGTGCGAGTTAGGACACGGGGCAGTGAACACAGGGGGTGATGGGTGAGTGGGACTGGGTGTGAGTTAGGACACCGGGCAGTGAACACAGTGGGTGATGGGTGAGTGGGACTGGGTGCGAGTTAGGACACGGGGCAGTGAGCACAGGGGGTGATGGGTGAGTGGGACTGGGTGTGAGTTAGGACACCGGGCAGTGAACACAGTGGGTGATGGGTGAGTGGGACTGGGTGCGAGTTAGGACACGGGGCAGTGAACACAGGGGGTGATGGGTGAGAGGCACTGGGTGCGAGTTATGACACGGGGCAGTGAGCACAGGGGGGGATGGGTGAGCGGGACTGGGTGTGAGTTAGGACACGGGGTCAGTGAGCACAGGGGGTGATGGGTGAGTGGGACTGGGTGTGAGTTAGGACACGGGGTCAGTGAGCACAGGGGGTGATGGGTGAGTGGGACTCGGTGCGAGTTAGGACACGAGGCAGTGAGCACAGGGGGCGATGGGTGAGTGGGACTGGGTGTGAGTTAGGACACGGGGGCAGTGAGCACAGGGGGTGATGGGTGAGTGGGACTGGGTGTGAGTTAGGACACGGGGTCAGTGAGCACAGGGGGTGATGGGTGAGTGGGACTGGGTGCGAGTTAGGACACGGGTCAGTGAGCACAGGGGGTGATGGGTGAGTGGGACTGGATGTGAGTTAGGACACCGGGCAGTGAACACAGTGGGTGATGGGTGAGTGGGACTGGGTGCGAGTTAGGACACGGGGCAGTGAACACAGTGGGTGATGGGTGAGTGGCACTGGGTGCGAGTTAGGACACGGGGCAGTGAGCACAGGGTCGATGGCTGAGCGGGACTCGGTGTGAGTTAGGACACAGGTCAGTGAGCACAGGGGGTGATGTGTGAGCAGGACTGGGTGTGAGTTAGGACACGGGTCAGTGAGCACAGGGGGTGATGGGTGAGTGGCACTGGGTGCGAGTTAGGACACAGGGCAGTGAGCACAGGGGGTGATGGGTGAGTGGGACTCGGTGTGAGTTAGGACACGGGGCAGTGAGCACAGGGGGTGATGGGTGAGTGGGACTGGGTGTGAGTTAGGACACGGGGCAGTGAGCACAGGGAGTGATGGGTGAGCGGGACTCGGTGTGAGTTAGGACACGGGGCAGTGAGCACAGGGGGTGATGGGTGAGTGGGACTCGGTGCGAGTTAGGACACAGGTCAGCGAGCACAGGGGGTGATGGGTGAGTGGGACTCGGTGTGAGTTAGGACATGGGGCAGTGAGCACAGGGGGTGATGGGTGAGTGGGACTGGGTGTGAGTTAGGACACGGGGCACAGGGGGTGATGGGTGAGTGGGACTCGGTGTGAGTTAGGACACGGGGCAGTGAGCACAGGGGGTGATGGGTGAGCAGGACTCGGTGTGAGTTAGGACACGGGGCAGTGAGCACAGGTGGTGATGGGTGAGCGGGACTGGGTGCGAGTTAGGACACGGGGCAGTGAGCACAGAGGGTGATGGGTGAGTGGGACTGGGTGTGAGTTAGGACACGGGTCAGCGAGCACAGAGGGTGATGGGTGAGTGGGACTGGGTGTGAGTTAGGACACGGGTCAGTGAGCACAGGGAGTGATGGGTGAGTGGGACTCGGTGTGAGTTAGGACACAGGTCAGCGAGCACAGGGGGTGATGGGTGAGTGGGACTGGGTGTGAGTTAGGACACGGGGCAGTGAGCACAGGGGGTGATGGGTGAGTGGGACTGGGTGTGAGTTAGGACACGGGGCAGTGAGCACAGGGAGTGATGGGTGAGTGGGACTCGGTGCGAGTTAGGACACAGGTCAGCGAGCACAGGGGGTGATGGGTGAGTGGGACTCGGTGTGAGTTAGGACACGGGGTCAGTGAGCACAGGGGGTGATGGGTGAGTGGGACTGGGTGTGAGTTAGGACACGGGTCAGTGAGCACAGGGGGTGATGGATGAGCGGGACTCGGTGTGAGTTAGGACATGGGGCAGTGAGCACAGGGGGTGATGGGTGAGTGGGACTCGGTGTGAGTTAGGACATGGGGCAGTGAGCACAGGGGGTGATGGGTGAGTGGGACTGGGTGTGAGTTAGGACACGGGGCAGTGAGCACAGGGGGTGATGGGTGAGTGGGACTCGGTGTGAGTTAGGACACGGGGCAGTGAGCACAGGGGGTGATGGGTGAGTGGGACTGGGTGTGAGTTAGGACACAGGGCAGTGAGCACAGAGGGTGATGGGTGAGTGGGACTGGGTGCGAGTTAGGACACGGGTCAGTGAGCACGGGGTGATGGGTGAGTGGGACTCGGTGCGAGTTAGGACACGGGGTCAGTGAGCACAGGGGGTGATGGGTGAGTGGGACTCGGTGCGAGTTAGGACACGGGGTCAGTGAGCACATGGGGTGATGGGTGAGTGGGACTCGGTGCGAGTTAGGACACGGGGCAGTGAGCACAGCGGGTGATGGGTGAGTGGGACTGGGTGTGAGTTAGGACATGGGGCAGTGAACACAGGGGGTGATGGTGAGTGGGACACGGTGTGAGTTAGGACACGGGGTCAGTGAGCACAGGGAGCGATGGGTGAGTGGGACTGGGTGTGAGTTAGGACACGGGGTCAGTGAGCACAGGGGGTGATGGGTGAGCGGGACTGGGTGCGAGTTAGGACACGGGTCAGTGAGCACAGGGGGTGATGGGTGAGTGGGACTCGGGGCGAGTTAGGACACAGGGTCAGTGAGCACAGGGGGTGATGGGTGAGCGGGACTTGGTGTGAGTTAGGACACGGGGTCAGTGAGCACAGGGGGTGATGGGTGAGTGGGACTGGGTGTGAGTTAGGACACGGGGTCAGTGAGCACAGGGGGTGATGGGTGAGTGGGACTGGGTGTGAGTTAGGACACGGGTCAGTGAGCACAGGGGGTGATGGGTGAGTGGGACTGGGTGTGAGTTACGACACGGGGCAGTGAGCACAGGGGGTGATGGGTGAGTGGGACTGGGTGTGAGTTAGGACACGGGGCAGTGAGCACAGGGGGTGATGCGTGAGCGGGACTCGGTGCGAGTTAGGACACGGGGCAGTGAGCACAGGGGGTGATGGGTGAGTGGGACTGGGTGCGAGTTAGGACACGGGGTCACTGAGCACAGGGGGTGATGGGTGAGTGGGACTGGGTGTGAGTTAGGACACGGGGCAGTGAGCACAGGGGGTGATGGGTGAGTGCGACTGGGTGTGAGTTAGGACACGGGTCAGTGAGCACAGGGGGTGATGGGTGAGTGGGACTGGGTGCGAGTTAGGACACGGGGCAGTGAACACAGTGGGTGATGGGTGAGAGGCACTGGGTGCGAGTTATGACACGGGGCAGTGAGCACAGGGGGGGATGGGTGAGCGGGACTGGGTGTGAGTTAGGACACGGGGTCAGTGAGCACAGGGGGTGATGGGTGAGTGGGACTGGGTGTGAGTTAGGACACGGGGTCAGTGAGCACAGGGGGTGATGGGTGAGTGGGACTCGGTGCGAGTTAGGACACGAGGCAGTGAGCACAGGGGGCGATGGGTGAGTGGGACTGGGTGTGAGTTAGGACACGGGGGCAGTGAGCACAGGGGGTGATGGGTGAGTGGGACTGGGTGTGAGTTAGGACACGGGGTCAGTGAGCACAGGGGGTGATGGGTGAGTGGGACTGGGTGCGAGTTAGGACACGGGTCAGTGAGCACAGGGGGTGATGGGTGAGTGGGACTGGATGTGAGTTAGGACACCGGGCAGTGAACACAGTGGGTGATGGGTGAGTGGGACTGGGTGCGAGTTAGGACACGGGGCAGTGAACACAGTGGGTGATGGGTGAGTGGCACTGGGTGCGAGTTAGGACACGGGGCAGTGAGCACAGGGTCGATGGGTGAGCGGGACTCGGTGTGAGTTAGGACACAGGTCAGTGAGCACAGGGGGTGATGGGTGAGCAGGACTGGGTGTGAGTTAGGACACGGGTCAGTGAGCACAGGGGGTGATGGGTGAGTGGCACTGGGTGCGAGTTAGGACACAGGGCAGTGAGCACAGGGGGTGATGGGTGAGTGGGACTCGGTGTGAGTTAGGACACGGGGCAGTGAGCACAGGGGGTGATGGGTGAGTGGGACCGGGTGTGAGTTAGGACACGGGGCAGTGAGCACAGGGAGTGATGGGTGAGCGGGACTCGGTGTGAGTTAGGACACGGGGCAGTGAGCACAGTGGGTGATGGGTGAGTGGGACTCGGTGCGAGTTAGGACACAGGTCAGCGAGCACAGGGGATGATGGGTGAGTGGGACTCGGTGTGAGTTAGGACATGGGGCAGTGAGCACAGGGGGTGATGGGTGAGTGGGACTGGGTGTGAGTTAGGACACGGGGCACAGGGGGTGATGGGTGAGTGGGACTCGGTGTGAGTTAGGACACGGGGCAGTGAGCACAGGGGGTGATGGGTGAGCAGGACTCGGTGTGAGTTAGGACACGGGGCAGTGAGCACAGGTGGTGATGGGTGAGCGGGACTGGGTGCGAGTTAGGACACGGGGCAGTGAGCACAGAGGGTGATGGGTGAGTGGGACTGGGTGTGAGTTAGGACACGGGTCAGCGAGCACAGAGGGTGATGGGTGAGTGGGACTGGGTGTGAGTTAGGACACGGGTCAGTGAACACAGGGAGTGATGGGTGAGTGGGACTCGGTGTGAGTTAGGACACAGGTCAGCGAGCACAGGGGGTGATGGGTGAGTGGGACTGGGTGTGAGTTAGGACACGGGGCAGTGAGCACAGGGGGTGATGGGTGAGTGGGACTGGGTGTGAGTTAGGACACGGGGCAGTGAGCACAGGGAGTGATGGGTGAGTGGGACTCGGTGCGAGTTAGGACACAGGTCAGCGAGCACAGGGGGTGATGGGTGAGTGGGACTCGGTGTGAGTTAGGACACGGGGTCAGTGAGCACAGGGGGTGATGGGTGAGTGGGACTGGGTGTGAGTTAGGACACGGGTCAGTGAGCACAGGGGGTGATGGATGAGCGGGACTCGGTGTGAGTTAGGACATGGGGCAGTGAGCACAGGGGGTGATGGGTGAGTGGGACTCGGTGTGAGTTAGGACATGGGGCAGTGAGCACAGGGGGTGATGGGTGAGTGGGACTGGGTGTGAGTTAGGACACGGGGCAGTGAGCACAGGGGGTGATGGGTGAGTGGGACTCGGTGTGAGTTAGGACACGGGGCAGTGAGCACAGGGGGTGATGGGTGAGTGGGACTGGGTGTGAGTTAGGACACAGGGCAGTGAGCACAGAGGGTGATGGGTGAGTGGGACTGGGTGCGAGTTAGGACACGGGTCAGTGAGCACGGGGTGATGGGTGAGTGGGACTCGGTGCGAGTTAGGACACGGGGTCAGTGAGCACAGGGGGTGATGGGTGAGTGGGACTCGGTGTGAGTTAGGACACGGGGTCAGTGAGCACAGGGGGTGATGGGTGAGTGGGACTCGGTGCGAGTTAGGACACGGGGCAGTGAGCACAGGGGGTGATGGGTGAGTGGGACTTGGTGCGATTTAGGACACGGGGCAGTGAGCACAGGGGGTGATGGGTGAGTGGGACTGGGTGCGAGTTAGGACACGGGGCAGTGAGCACAGTGGGTGATGGGTGAGCGGGACTGGGTGTAAGTTAGGACACGGGGGCAGTGAGCACAGGGAGTGATGGGTGAGTGGGACTGGGTGTGAGTTAGGACACGGGGCAGTGAGCACAGGGGGTGATGGGTGAGTGGGACTGGGTGTGAGTTAGGACACGGGGCAGTGAGCACAGGGAGTGATGGGTGAGTGGGACTCGGTGCGAGTTAGGACACAGGTCAGCGAGCACAGGGGGTGATGGGTGAGTGGGACTCGGTGTGAGTTAGGACACGGGGTCAGTGAGCACAGGGGGTGATGGGTGAGTGGGACTGGGTGTGAGTTAGGACACGGGTCAGTGAGCACAGGGGGTGATGGATGAGCGGGACTCGGTGTGAGTTAGGACATGGGGCAGTGAGCACAGGGGGTGATGGGTGAGTGGGACTCGGTGTGAGTTAGGACATGGGGCAGTGAGCACAGGGGGTGATGGGTGAGTGGGACTCGGTGTGAGTTAGGACACGGGGCAGTGAGCACAGGGGGCGATGGGTGAGTGGGACTCCGTGTGAGTTAGGACACAGGGTCAGTGAGCACAGTGGGTGATGGGTGAGTGGGACTCCGTGTGAGTTAGGACACAGGGTCAGTGAGCACAGGGGGTGATGGGTGAGTGGGACTCGGTGCGAGTTAGGACACGGGGCAGTGAGCACAGCGGGTGATGGGTGAGTGGGACTGGGTGTGAGTTAGGACACGGGGCAGTGAGCACAGGGGGTGATGGGTGAGTGGGACTGGGTGTGAGTTAGGACACGGGGCAGTGAGCACAGGGGGTGATGGGTGAGCGGGACTGGGTGTGAGTTAGGACACGGGGCAGTGAGCACAGGGGGTGATGGGTGAGCGGGACTGGGTGTGAGTTAGGACACGGGGGCAGTGAGCACAGGGGGTGATGGGTGAGTGGGACTGGGTGTGAGTTAGGACACGGGGCAGTGAGCACAGGGGGTGATGGGTGAGTGGGACTGGGTGTGAGTTAGGACACGGGGCAGTGAGCACAGGGGGTGATGGGTGAGCGGGACTGGGTGTGAGTTAGGACACGGGGCAGTGAGCACAGGGGGTGATGGGTGAGCGGGACTGGGTGTGAGTTAGGACACGGGGCAGTGAGCACAGGGGGTGATGGGTGAGCGGGACTGGGTGTGAGTTAGGACACGGGGGCGGTCGAGTTTAGGACGAGCTGATGTTGAGAAGAGGGGGAAAGCCAGTTTGTGAGGTGGAGTTCGAAATTGAACAGGGACCTCTACCACCTCGAAGGACAAGGGCAGCAGGTGCATGGGAGCACCACCACCTCCACATTCCCCTCCCAGTCACACACCATCCCCACTGGGAAATATATCGGCCGTTCCTTCCTCGTCGCTGGGTCACAATCCTGGAACTCCCTCCCTAACAGCACTGTGGGAGCACCTTCACCACACGGACTGCAGCGGTTCAAGAAGGAGCTCACCACCACCTTCTCAAGGGGCGATTAGGGATGGGCAATAAACGCCGGCCTTGCCAGAGACACCCACAGCCCAGGAATGAATGAATAAAACCTATGTCCTTGATCCAGCTTTTGGCCACCTGTTCTCATATCTCCCTTTTTTCCAAACCACCTCCCAACCCCCCAACAACTCTGAGACGGGCCCGGTGACGGTTGATTTTTGGCTGAGCGATTGAAGCGGTGCTCTGGTCTTAAAGTTGAAAATACGGCACGATTCCCAGAAATATCTCCACAAGGTCATCCCGTGCGCACACACCTGGGGGAGGGTCCCAGGGTCCGATCTGTGCTGAGTGAGGCCCCTCAACGGTGGGGGGGGAGGGGCGAGGCGGGGGGAGGGGCGAGACGGTGGGGGGAGGGGCGAGACGGTGGGGGGAGGGGCGAGGCGGGGGGAGGGGCGAGACGGTGGGGGGAGGGGCGAGACGGTGGGGGGAGGGGCGAGACGGTGGGGGGAGGGGCGAGACGGTGGGGGGAGGGGCGAGACGGTGGGGGGAGGGGCGAGACGGGGGGGAGGGGCGAGACGGGGGGAGGGGCGAGACGGGGGGGAGGGGCGAGACGGGGGGAGGGGCGAGACGGGGGGAGGGGCGAGACGGGGGGAGGGGCGAGACGGGGGAGGGGCGAGACGGGGGGAGGGGCGATACGGGGGGAGGGGCGAGACGGTGGGGGGAGGGGCGAGACGGTGGGGGGAGGGGCGAGACGGTGGGGGGGAGGGGCGAGACGGGGGGGAGGGGCGAGACGGTGGGGGGAGGGGCGAGACGGGGGGGGAGGGGAGAGACGGTGGGGGGAGGGGAGAGACGGTGGGGGGAGGGGCGAGACGGGGGGGGAGGGGCGAGACGGTGGGGGGAGGGGCGAGACGGTGGGGGGAGGGGCGAGACGGGGGGAGGGGAGAGACGGTGGGGGGAGGGGAGAGACGGTGGGGGGAGGGGCGAGACGGTGGGGGGGGAGGGGAGAGACAGTGGGGGGAGGGGAGAGACGGTGGGGGGAGGGGAGAGACGGTGGGGGGAGGGGCGAGACGGGGGGGGAGGGGCGAGACGGGGGGAGGGGAGAGACGGTGGGGGAGGGGAGAGACGGTGGGGGAGGGGAGAGACGGTGGGGGGAGGGGCGAGACGGTGGGGGGAGGGGCGAGACGGTGGGGGGGGAGGGGAGAGACAGTGGGGGGAGGGGCGAGACGGTGGGGGGAGGGGCGAGACGGTGGGGGGGGAGGGGAGAGACGGGGGGGAGGGGCGAGACGGGGGGGAGGGGCGAGACGGGGGGGGGGAGGGGCGAGACGGGGGGGGGGAGGGGAGAGACGGGGGGGAGGGGAGAGACGGTGGGGGGAGGGGCGAGACGGGGGGGGAGGGGCGAGACGGGGGGGGGAGGGGCGAGACGGGGGGGGAGGGGAGAGACGGGGGGGGGAGGGGCGAGACGGGGGGGGAGGGGCGAGACGGGGGGGGGAGGGGCGAGACGGGGGGAGGGGAGAGACGGGGATGGGGAGAGACGGTGCGGGGAGCGGAGAGACGGGGGGAGGGGAGAGACGGGGGGGGGGAGGGGAGAGACAGTGGGGGGAGGGGCGAGACGGTGGGGGGAGGGGCGAGACGGGGGGAGGGGAGAGACGGGGGGAGGGGAGAGACGGTGGGGGGAGGGGCGAGACGGGGGGGAGGGGCGAGACGGGGGGGGGAGGGGCGAGACAGTGGGGGGAGGGGCGAGATGGGGGGGAGGGGAGAGACGGTGGGGGGAGGGGAGAGACGGTGGGGGGAGGGGAGAGACGGTGGGGGGAGGGGCGAGACGGTGGGGGGAGGGGAGAGACGGTGGGGGAGGGGAGAGACGGGGGGGGGGAGGGGCGAGACGGTGGGGGGAGGGGCGAGACGGTGGGGGGAGGGGAGAGACGGTGGGGGGAGGGGCGAGACGGTGGGGGGAGGGGCGAGACGGTGGGGGGAGGGGAGAGACGGTGGGGGAGGGGAGAGACGGGGGGGGGGAGGGGAGAGACAGTGGGGGGAGGGGCGAGACGGTGGGGGGAGGGGCGAGACGGGGGGGGAGGGGCGAGACGGGGGGGGAGGGGCGAGACGGGGGGAGGGGAGAGACGGGGGGGGGGAGGGGCGAGACAGTGGGGGGAGGGGAGAGACGGGGGGGGAGGGGAGAGACGGTGGGGGGAGGGGCGAGACGGTGGGGGGAGGGGCGAGATGGGGGGGAGGGGAGAGACGGTGGGGGGAGGGGCGAGACGGTGGGGGGAGGGGAGAGACGGTGGGGGGAGGGGAGAGACGGTGGGGGGAGGGGCGAGACGGTGGGGGGAGGGGAGAGACGGTGGGGGAGGGGAGAGACGGTGGGGGAGGGGAGAGACGGTGGGGGAGGGGAGAGACGGTGGGGGAGGGGCGAGACGGTGGGGGAGGGGCGAGACGGGGGGGGGGGGAGGGGAGAGACAGTGGGGGGAGGGGCGAGACGGGGGGGAGGGGAGAGACGGGGGGGAGGGGAGAGACGGGGGGGAGGGGAGAGACGGGGTGGGGGGGGGGAGAGACGGGGTGGGGGGGGGAGAGACGGTGGGGGGGAGGGGAGAGACGGGGGGGGAGGGGAGAGACAGTGGGGGGAGGGGAGAGACGGGGGGAGGGGAGGGGAGAGACGGTGGGGGGAGGGGAGAGACGGGGGGGGAGGGGAGAGATGGGGGGGGAGGGGAGAGATGGGGGGGAGGGGCGAGACGGGGGGGGAGGGGAGAGACGGGGGGGGAGGGGCGAGACAGTGGGGGGAGGGGAGAGACGGGGGGAGGGGAGGGGAGAGACGGTGGGGGGAGGGGAGAGACGGGGTGGGGGGGGGAGAGACGGGGGGGGGAGGGGAGAGACAGTGGGGGGAGGGGAGAGACGGGGGGAGGGGAGGGGAGAGACGGTGGGGGGAGGGGAGAGACGGGGTGGGGGGGGGGGGAGGACGGTGGGGGGGAGGGGAGAGACAGTGGGGGGAGGGGAGAGACGGGGGGAGGGGAGGGGAGAGACGGTGGGGGGAGGGGAGAGACGGGGTGGGGGGGGGAGAGACGGTGGGGGGGAGGGGCGAGACGGGGGGGGAGGGGAGAGACGGGGGGGGGAGGGGCGAGACAGTGGGGGGAGGGGAGAGACGGGGGGAGGGGAGGGGAGAGACGGTGGGGGGAGGGGAGAGACGGGGGGGAGGGGAGAGACGGGGTGGGGGGGGGAGAGACGGTGGGGGGGAGGGGAGAGACAGTGGGGGGGAGGGGAGAGACGGGGGGAGGGGAGGGGAGAGACGGGGGGAGGGGAGAGACGGAGATACAGAAACTGAGCTCTCTGGGAATGTGAGTGCAGCCAGAGTGCGGGGGTCTCTGTCCCCCCCCCCCCTCGCTCTCTGCAGGAACCCGGTCAGTCGATGACTCGGTGCAGCAAAGGTTAAATTATAATCGTTAACCTTCAGCTAATGAGTTGTCCTAGATTTAATTCCCTGATCCCTCACCGTCTGCCTCTCTGTGTCTCGCTGTACACGACTCCCCTTTCTAAATCTAACCCACAAAGTCTAACAATAAACTGATGGAGGCTGCACGGGGAGATCGGGGGCAGGAAGGCCGCTCGGAGACCCTCACCTCCGCTCCCAACCCTTGCCCGCTGCATCCTGCACTCGCTCATCTCCACAGAGACCCACAGTCTCACTAAACACTGCCAGGGAGCACAATGATCCGAGAGAGAGGGGGAGAGAGAGAGAGGGGGGGGGGGGGGGGAGAGCGAGCGAGGGGGGGGGGGGGGGGGAGAGAGAGAGAGAGGGGGGGGGGGAGAGCGAGAGAGGGGGGGGGAGAGAAAGAGGGGGGGGGGAGAGCGAGAGAGGGGGGGGAAGAGCGAGCGAGAGGGGGGGGGGAGCGAGCGAGAGGGGGGGGAGAGAGAGAGGCGGGGGGGTGGAGAGAGAGGGAGGGGGAGAGAGAGAGGGAGGGGGAGAGAGGGAGAAGGAGGGGGAGGGAGGGAGAAGGAGGGGGAGGGAGGGGGAGAGAAGGAGGAAGGGATGGAGGGAGGGGGAGAGAAGGAGGGAGGGAGGGAGGGAGGGAGGGGGAGAGAGGGAGGGAGGGAGGGAGGGAGGGAGGGGGAGAGAAGGAGGGAGAGAGGGGGAAAGAAGGAGGGAGGGAGGGGGAAAGAAGGAGGGAGGGAGGGAGGGAGGGGGAAAGAAGGAGGGAGGGAGGGGGAGAGAAGGAGGGAGGGAGGGGGAGAGAAGGAGGGAGGGCGGGGGAGAGAAGGAGGGAGGGCGGGGGAGAGAAGGAGGGAGGGAGGGGGAGAGAAGGAGGGAGGGAGGGGGAGAGAAGGAGGGAGGGAGGGGGAGAGAAGGAGGGAGGGAGGGGGAGAGAAGGGGGGAGGGAGGGGGAGAGAAGGAGGGAGGGAGGGGGAGAGAAGGAGGGAGGGAGGGGGAGAGAAGGAGGGAGGGAGGGGGAGAGAAGGAGGGAGGGAGGGGGAGAGAAGGAGGGAGGGAGGGGGAGAGAAGGAGGGGGAGAGAAGGAGGGAGGGAGGGGGAGAGAAGGAGGGGGAGAGAAGGAGGGAGGGAGGGGGAGAGAAGGAAGGAGGGAGGGGGAGAGAAGGAGGGAGGGAGGGGGAGAGAAGGAGGGAGGGAGGGGGAGAAGGAGGGAGGGGGAGAGAAGGAGGGAGGGGGAGAGAAGGAGGGAGGGGGAGAGGGAGGGATGGAGGGGGAGAAAGGGAGGGAGGGAGTCATGTATCTTACATTATTATATATAACTGTATGCTAACATGCTATACATGACTGTAATAAGATATGACCTGTAACCACCAGTATACCTTACCACCGGGGGTGCACTTGCAAGAGACAGGTATATAAGGACAGGTCTCAGGCAAGTGCAGCATTCCAGAGCTGTGAAATAAAGGTGCAGGTCCAGAGTGACCTTGACTTCACTACATGCCTCGTGTGAGTCTGTACTGAGGGGACAGGATTTTACAGTGGCGACGGGTTACGGGATTACAGAATCCACAGAATGGCGAACAACGGATCAGATGAAAAGTACAATGCGGGAGACAATTGGGAGGACTTTATAGAAAGGCTCCAGCAAAGCTTTGTAACCAAAGACTGGTTAGGCGATGATAAGGCAGACAAGAGAAGAGCCCATCTCTTGACCAGCTGTGGCTCGAAAACATACGCTTTAATGACGGACCTGTTGGCACCCGAGAAATCAGCAAGCAAGGCGTTTGAAGAATTGAGCACATTGGTAAGAGACCACCTGAAGCCAGTGAGCAGCCTACACATGGCCAGACACAGGTTCTACAACTACAGACGCTGTGTGGGCCAGAGCATACCCGACTTCGTGGCGGAACTTCGGAGGTTGGCTAGTTTATGTGAGTTCTCCGATGAACTGAGGAGAGAAATGCTGAGAGACTTTTTCATTGAAGGAATAGGCCACGCAGGCATATTCCGAAAGCTCATAGAGACCAAGAACCTGACCTTAGAGGCAGCAGCACTGGTTGCACAGACATTCTTGGTAGGGGAAGAAGAAACGAGGTTGATTGACAATGCGGGTACGACAACTAACGAAATATCGGAACAAGAAGTTCACAACACTAAACAAGCTGCTACCCCCACACACAGACAACACCGGGAGAACAGGCTCTCGACAGCAGGCAGAAGTCATCAAGGGCCACAGGAACGGCCGTTCACACCTCGTCAACCCATAATGCGAGTAATCAACTACAAACTGAGAGAAGCTCAAGAGAGATCAGCCAGACGCAGCTCATCCTTTGGGAACACTTTGAACAATGGAACAGGTCTGTGCTGGAGGTGTGGGGGTGGTCACTCGGCAAGGGGATGTCGATTTCAGCAGGCTGTTTGCAGGAACTGTGAATATACAGGGCATTTGGCCCGCATGTGCAAAAAAATGGCAGCTCGGCTGGTATACGAATCGGATGGGTCGGAAAGTGGACCAGAAGATGGTGGGGACAGTACCCGGGACACCGATGTACAGCGGGTCAACACGATCAATGGCCGCTGCTCCTACAACAGGACGCCTCCTATAATGATGAGGGTCCTACTCAACGGGATATCTGTCAACATGGAGCTGGATACGGGAGCGAGTCAATCTCTCATGGGCGCTCAACAATTTGAACAACTGTGGCCGCATAAAAGAGACAGACCAAAACTCACAAGGGTCGACACCAAACTAAGGACCTATACCAAAGAAATCGTACCAGTCCTCGGCAGTGCCATGCTCTCGGTCACACACAAAGGGACAGTGAACCGACTTCCCCTGTGGATTGTCCCCGGAGACCCCCCAGCACTGCTGGGGAGAAGCTGGCTGGCAAAACTAAACTGGAAATGGGATGATGTCCATGCCATGTCATTAGAGGAACGGACCTCCTGCTCAACAGTTATAAAGCGATTTGAACATCTCTTTCAGCCAGGTGTGGGCACTTTCAAAGGGGCCAAAGTCAAAATCTACATCACACAGGATGCTAGACCGGTCCATCACAAGGCCAGAGCTGTACCCTATGTGATGAGGGAAAAGATTGAACACGAACTAGTCAGGCTTCTGCGGGAAGGCATTATATCACCTGTGGAATTTAGCGACTGGGTAAGTCCCATCGTCCCAGTCATGAAGCCTGATGGATCCGTACGAATCTGTGGGGACTACAAATGTACCATAAACAGAGTCTCCCTACAGGACCAGTACCCGCTGCCCAGAGCGGAGGACTTATTCGCCACATTGGCTGGAGGTAAACTTTTCTCAAAATTAGACCTCACATCTGCGTATATGATGCAAGAATTGACCGAGGAATCCAAGCTACTCACCACCATCAACACACATCGAGGCCTTTTCATGTACAATCGATGTCCATTCGGCATCAGGTCGGCAGCTGCCATATTCCAGCGCAACATGGAGAGTCTGCTCAAGTCCATCCCGGGGACGGTTGTATTTCAAGACGACATACTTATCACGGGCAGGGACACCGACTCCCATCTCCGTAATTTGGAGGAAGTACTAAAGCGGTCGGATTGGGTAGGCCTACGAGTCAAGAAATCCAAGTGCCTGTTTCTCGCACCCGAGGTTGAATTTTTGGGCAGAAGGATTGCCGCTGATGGAATCCGCCCAACAGAGTCCAAAACAGAAGCAATTCGCCTGGCACCCAGGCCCCGGAATGTCTCAGAACTGCGCGCCTTTCTCGGGCTACTCAATTACTTTGGGAACTTTATGCAGAACTTAAGCACGCTGCTGGAGCCTCTCCATGTGCTACTCAGGAAGGGGTGCGATTGGTTTTGGGGGGACGCCCAGGAACGTGTCTTCAATAAGGCACGCAACCTTCTGTGTTCCAACAGTGTTTTGACTTTCTTTGACTCAGGTAAAAAGCTAGTTCTCACATGCGATGCGTCAGCGTATGGGGTCAGGTGCGTTTTGCAACATGTCAATAGTGCGGGCAAATTACAACCCATAGCTTATGCCTCCAGGTCACTTTCGCGGGCGGAGCGCGGGTACAGAATGGTAGAGAAGGAGGCGCTCGCGTGCGTGTACGGTGTCAAAAAGATGCACCAATACCTTTTCGGGGCAAAGTTCGCGTTAGAAACCGACCACAAGCCCCTCACGTCCTTCCTATCCAAGAGCAAGGCAATAAACGCCAACGCCTCGCCGCGAATTCAACGGTGGGCACTCATGCTGGCGTCCTACGACTATACCATAAGGCACAGACCAGGCACAGACAACTGTGCCGACGCACTCAGCAGGCTACCCCTGGCGACCACGGAAGGGTCTGACGAACAGGACTGTGAGATAGTCATGGCAATCAATGCCTTTGAGTCCACAGGTTCGCCCATGACGGCTCGCCAAATCAGAGCCTGGATGGCCAGCGACCCCACGTTATCCTTAGTAAAAAGATGTGTTCTAACCGGTGACTGGGCAGAGGCTCGCGATGCCTGCTCCGAGGAATTAAAACCCTTTCACAGGCGCATGCATGAGCTATCACTACAAGCAGACTGCCTGATGTGGGGCAGCCGAGTAGTCATGCCTCTGCAAGGCAGAGAGGCATTTGTCCGGGAG
This sequence comes from Pristiophorus japonicus, assembly GCF_044704955.1. NCBI lineage: Eukaryota > Metazoa > Chordata > Chondrichthyes > Pristiophoridae > Pristiophorus > Pristiophorus japonicus. Next base: position 1,791,941 of record NC_092006.1, read on the forward strand.
CTCCACCGCGAGCACCCGGGGATCGTTCTCATGAAGGCCATAGCCAGATCCCACGTCTGGTGGCCTGGTATGACGCGGACTTGGAGCTCTGCGTCCGAAGATGCACCATTTGTGCCCAACTCAGTAATGCCCCCAGGGAGGCTCCCCTGAGCCCCTGGCCCTGGCCTACCAAACCGTGGTCGCGGGTGCACGTAGACTATGCGGGCCCATTCATGGGCAAAATGTTCCTCGTAGTTGTAGATGCATTTTCAAAGTGGATCGAATGCACCATTTTAAACTCGAGCACAACCTCCACCACTGTGGAGAGCCTCGCAACCATGTTTGCAACGCACGGAATCCCTGACATATTGGTCAGTGACAACGGTCCGTGCTTCACCAGCGCAGAATTCCAAGACTTTATAATTGACCACAGCATAAATCACATCAAGACTGCACCGTTCAAGCCGGCCTCCAACAGCCAGGTGGAGAGAGCAGTGCAGATCATTAAACAAGGCATGCTTAAAATCCAAGGTCCCACGCTGCAGGGTCGCCTGTCGCGACTGCTGCTGGCATACAGATCTCGTCCGCACTCACTGACTGGGATCCCCCCCGCGCAACTGTTGATGAAAAGGATTTTAAAGACAAGGCTCTCATTAATCCTCCCAGACATGCACGAAATCGTTGAGGCAAAGCGCCGTAAGCCGACTGAGTACCATGACAGAAATTCGAGGGGGAGATGGAATGAGATAGGGGACAAAGTGTTTGTACTAAACTATGGCAGGGGTCCCCAATGGCTTGCAGGGACAGTAACGGGCAAGGAAGGAAACAGGCTACTGTTAGTACAAATGGACAATGGCAAAACCTGCCGGAGGCATGTAGACCAAGTCAAAAGCAGATTTACCAACAACACTGCGGAACCAGAGGCAGACTACAATGTGGAACTCGCACCACACCTGGTGGACAGACAGAGGGAACAACCTGAGGAAAGGGCAATCCCAACAGACAGCCCAGGCGAGTCAACAACAATCACACCAATCGAAACAGACAGCCCAGGCGAGATACCACACCCAAAGAAAAACAGACACCAAGGCAAACAACTGAACCACAACTCAGACGCTCCACGCAAGAGCATAGACCACCTGAGAGA